>NW_025791125.1:0-29602 GCF_907164935.1 Osmia bicornis bicornis
ATATATATATATATGTTGCGCGCAGAGAATAAATTTTTCTTCTGGGCAAAACACCGGTAATTTTAGTAAGGAACGAAGGAGTTTAATAACGTTTATAGAAGACACTTTTAATGTACGTAATATACTTTAATCAACAAAAAGGATAGTGTTGAGTCACTTCACACTTTAAGACCTTTAATTAGTAAAGGCAAACGGTTTTATATAAGGTACTTTCAATTGAAGTACAAGGCGAATTAGTCGCGAGCTTAGAATCTTTGTAATAACTTTGTTTGCGTTGGTGAATAGCGAACGAGTAGTACGATCGTCGCCGCGTAGCGGTTTTTATTGTCGTGAGCGCGATGACAACGCCGAAATGTTTTCGGCGTTTGACATAACTTTGTCTAATTTAAATGAACGCGCGCTTAATCCCGAACAAACCGCCCGCCTCGCGGTGTCGTGCGACCGCGACAGATGACGTCATTAGTTACTAGCGAATAGACGTAGTAACGAGCACATTTCATTGATGCGTCGTACCTTGCTGCGTAGTTTCTATCCAGGTAAGTGTTTTATATACCATCTTACATTTACGATAATAAGAAATTAATACATATAATTAACGTAGAAAATAGAAAATAGAAAAATAATATATTATAAGTAAATTAATAAATCTTAATGGCTAATCGGTAACTTACATAACCTAGCGATCGGACGTACATATTGCGAATGTGCAGTCTTTACGGTGACTACACGAATGAGGCCGTCTTTACCAGGATGACATTCGGTCACCCGACCTAGTTCCCATTTCGCCGGGGGAAGCGTCGAGCTCTTGAGTAGAACTAAGTCCCCGATTTTGAGGTTGGGGACGCGACTACACCACTTCGATCGCGCCTGTAATGTGTGTAAGTAATCGTTAGCCCATGCTTTCCAGAACTTTTCCGTGAGCTGTTGAACGAGTTGCCATCTCGATAAGCGATTCTCGTTAATTTCCAGTACTGATGGCACCGGAACAGATTTTAATGCTGCGCCCACGAGAAAGTGACCTGGAGTGAGGGCCTCACATGACTCGAGGTCATCGTTTAAAGGAGCCAAAGGGCGTGAATTTAAACATGCCTCGATGCGGCAGAGGAGCGTAATTAGTTCCTCGCAAGTAGGCGTACGATCGCCGAGCATGCGTCGCAGATGGGTCTTAACGCTTTTGACCCCTGCCTCCCAGATTCCTCCAAAATGAGGAGCTGCCGGCGGAATAAAGTGCCACGTGATATAATCGGCAGCTAAACGCGAACGAAGGTGAGTGTCTGCCGTTACTTGTTTAAATGCGTTCATTAATTCTTTATTAGCGCCTTGGAAATTAGTCCCATTATCGCTATATAAATTCGTAGGCAATCCGCGGCGAGACGTGAAGCGTTCAAATGCTGCTAGAAACGCTGAAGTGGAGTAGTCGCGCACCAATTCGAGGTGGATAGCGCGAGTCGCCAAACAAACAAAAAGAGCGATGTAAACCTTTTGCGCCCTTTGCCCACGTCCACGATACGCGAGAGCAGAGAACGGTCCTGCGTAATCCAGGCCGCAATGGACGAACGCTCGAGATGGAGTGACTCTCACCGCAGGTAAGTCGCTCATTTGTTGACTTGCGGTGACCGCCCGCCAACGCACGCACGTGACGCATTTGTGAATGTGGCCTTTAACTAGCCGTCGCGCGTTGACGATCCAAAACGTTTGCCGTAAAACATTTAACATTAACTGCGTGCCCCCATGTAACGTGTTCTCGTGACAATCAGCGATGATGAGTTCGGTGATTCGATGCACCGGTAATATTATCGGAAAGCGTTGCGGAAGTTCTGAGTTGCGCAACCGCCCGCCAACACGGACAGTACCATCTTCGCCAAGAAACGGATTAAGCCGAAGTAACGGGCTAGCTTTTAACAGGGATTCGCCCTTAAGCATAGCCGCTATTTCCCGTCGATAATGCCGAGTCTGGACGTACGTGATCCAGAATTTACGCGCCGCGAGGATCTCAGCCGCGGTAATAACCGTGTCTGAATAGCGATTCCCTTTATTTCGCGAGATAAATCGGAAAACGTACGCGGTGATGCGTAAAAGTTTTCGCCATGAAGATGTGCGCATTGGCAGATCCCATTCCGTCTCCGATTGAACGTGTAACATGCTGATATTAATTTTAACTTCTGCTTCAGCTTCCTTCGGGACCGTAGGCTTACTTTCTGGCCACTCCTTAGGAGCTTGTATAAGCCAGGAAGGGCCGTGCCACCAAAGGGTATGTTGAAGCAGCTGTGACATCGATAGACCACGAGAGGCGCAGTCAGCGGGATTATGACCCGAAGGTACGTGTCGCCAAATAGCGTTAGGCACGCGATTTTGAATTTCTGCGACCCGATGCGCAGTAAATGTTTTTAGTTCGCTCGGTTGCTTATTTATCCACGCGAGTGATACTGTGGAATCGGTCCAGCAGTACACCGTGCAATTGTTAAGTTTTAATGTAACTTGCACGTGTTCGATCAAACGCGTCATTATTAGGCAAGCGCATAGCTCGAGACGCGGAATTGTGAGTGGCTTCAATGGAGCTACTTTAGTCTTAGAAAGCAATATATGTACCGTGGTCTCATTCGCGACGTTGGTTACGCGTAAATAAATTACGGCTGCATACGCGTCTTGAGAGGCATCTGCAAAGCCGTGAATTTCGTAATGCAGGGAATCATTACCGATCCCGACCCATCGCGGTATGAAAACGTTCGGTAATGCGTTAAATTCCGTTGCATATTCGCGCCATTGTTTGGTCAACTCCAGTGGTAACGGGTCGTCCCAATCAAGCTTGGCCACCCATAGCCTTTGAATAAAAATCTTGGCTACGATTACAACTGGAGCGATCCAACCCAACGGATCGAAGATTTTCGCTACGGTGGATAAAATGACTCGCTTAGTCGGATTAGCCGTATTCGCGAGATCGATTTTTAATTTAAACCGGAATTCGTCCGTGTTAGGTTGCCAAAGAAGGCCAAGCATTTTTAACCCTTCAGAATCTTGAAATGAGCGGCTAGCGGCCAGCTCGTGTTCATCATCAGGAATGCCTGTTAATAGTTGTGGACAATTACTTGCCCATTTTCTTAAATGGAAACCCCCGTTTTGCAGCAGTTCCGTCACCTGCTGACGTAATTGGAGCGCCAGTACGCGATCATCCGCCCCGAAAAGTGCATCGTCCACGTAAATGCAGTCATTTAAGATTGGGACAGCCAACGGGAAATTAGTTCCTTCGTCCAAAGCGAGCTGCTTAATTACGCGATTAGCGAGAAAGGGAGCTGGCGCCGTACCATAAGTGACGGTAAGTAACTCGTAAGTTTTGAGCGCTTCATCTGAGTTCGGTCGCCAGACGATCCTTTGATACGCGGTGTCCCGAGCATCGATCCAAATCTGACGAAACATTTTCGCGATATCGGCCGCGAAAACAAACCGATGCGTACGCCAGCGCAAAATAATTGCCGTAATATCGGCTTGCAATTTAGGCCCGACCAGTAAATGATCATTTAATGTAGACCCGTTTGACGTAGGCATCGAGGCGTTGAAAACCACTCTCAAGCGCGTCGTGCTACTCTCTTGCCGAATGACCGGATGATGTGACAGATACACGGTTTGCTTGGAAGTCGTTTCTGATTCACTGACCTCCCGCATGTGTCCTAACTTCAAATACTCTTCGAGAAACGCGTGGTACGCAGAAGCTTGTTCCGGATCACGGGCAAGTCGTTTCTCTAATTTGTAAAAATAAGCGACCGCGAAGTTTCTAGAAGACCCGATATCAATGGGCGGTTCTGATTTGAAGGGCAATCTCGCCGTGTATCTACCATCTGGTTGACGCGAGTGAGTGCCGCGAAAATGCTCCTCGCATTTTTTATCTGCTTCGGAGAGAAAAGTAACGAACGGAGGCGCTTCTACCTCCCAAAACTTTTTTAAAGTGTCGTTAATTTCGGCGTCAACGTCGCCGTAGTGCACATGCACTTGCACTGTTTGGGAATCAGTAGACGGAATGGGACCAGTCAACACCCATCCAAAAATCGTATTTTGCGCGACCGGTTCGGTTCGAGAGCCTTTACGAAGTCCTTCGAGTAGAATCGCGCCGTAATAATCTGCCCCGATAATAAGTTCGATGGGAGCATCATTGTTAGAGAGTGGGTCGGCCCACTCGAGATCGCGTAAATGCGTCCATTTGTCGGACTGACACACCGACTTAGTACGGTAGTTCGTCAGTTTTTTAAGTATAAACGCGCGTAAAGGAATCACAGGCCCTTTACCCTGGCACGGCTGCAATAATATATTTGCAGACGATCGTACTGTTGCCGTTGTGCCGGCTCCGATACCCGTAACGGATGCGTGTGCGTGTTGGCGAGGAGCGCGCAACGCGTGAGTAACCGATTCGCGAATAAAGGTACCTTGCGAACCGGGATCGATTAACGCGCGAATTATAGCGTGTCGACCTCCAGGAGTGCCGACTTTGACCCACGCAGTAGCGAGAACAACTCCTTTTTCGCGACACGCGGAACCGCAATGCGTGTTTACCGGCTCTGACACTGAAGTGTCATCCGTGTTATCATCGGTGTGCGTTGCCGTGCTCGAATTTTGAATTCTTTGTGATGCCGCGTTATTAGTCGATTCGCGACTTTTATTCCCCGTTTGATTTATCGCGGGTTTACGTTCAGAATGCAAGAGGGTGTGGTGCCGCCCTTTGCAGATAGAACAACGACGTTTGCTAGAGCAGGCCGCCGGAAAATGACCCTTTTGCAAGCAATTGAAACAATGCCGGTGTTCGCGCGCGAGAGACAAACGCTGCTCGACTGATTGTCCGCGAAACACGTCACATCGGAACAACGCGTGATCAGATCCGCACGCAATACATTGCGTTTCAGACGTATTTAAATGAGCTTTAACCGTTTTAATTGGCCCTGTTTTACCTTTACAGGAGCTGTTTTCTTCACCGCGCGAAGACGCCAACGATTCTAAGGTGCGAATACGTACATTTATAAACGCATCCCAATCAGCGAGGGATGGATACAACTCGTCTTCGCCCATACGCATCTCCCACTCCCGATGGGACTCTTTATCCAGCTTACGGACAAAATGAAAAATGAGCACATCGTCCCAGTATTCGACCGGACGCGATAAATTCTTTAATGCCGTTAAAGCGGCGCGAGATCTATCACGTAAGCTTCTTAGATCGTTTAAAACGGCAGATCCGATCGGGGGTGAGTCGAATAACATTTTTATATGAGCATTTATGAGCGCGCGTTCGTTCGCGTATCTGTCTGTCAACAACCTCCACGCAGCTTCGTAATTCGCCGCGGAAGTGGAAACATTTTTTAACAAAAGAGACGCTGCACCGGTCAAACTTGCTTTTAAATAGTGCAACTTTTGCACGTCGGATAACGACTCATTTGAACCCACTAACGCGTGAAAGAGATCTCTAAAGTTTTCCCACTCTGTATAATCCCCGGAGAATTTAGGCAATTCAATGCGTGGGAGTTTGACAGACGGCGCGGATTCGCGATGACAAGAAACGGAGCTTATGTTACAAGGGTTACTTGCTGCTTGTCCGCAGGTAAAGCTGCCATTAGAGCGTCGAGGGCAGAGAGGAAGGCCGCTTCCGTATTGCCGAAGATGTCCTCGGAGAAGTAGGAATTTGTCCTGGTCTCCTCCTCAGTTGCAGCAACCTCAATCTGGATGTGCGTGGCTTGGAATTTGTTCCAGTAGTCCTTCAGCAAAGAGAGACGTCCGCGAATCACAGCAGGGGTGTGATTAGCCTTCCCCAGTTTTTTAAAATTGCTGAGTGCATTACTTATTAAACGTGCGTGCACTTTGTTTTCACGGATTAACGGATCCATGATATTGTTATATTACGATTTTGAAAAATAAACGTACTTTAACCGCAAGGTGAACTTTAACGAACACGTCACTGTTTTCGCGGAACGAAATGCGTGAACGTCCTCCGATGTTTATCGGCGGAGGTCGCGATGTCGGTTGAGTTCGAACGACACGTGCAAAATCCTTTGTTCTGCCGATTTAATCCGGCTTAAATTTTTGCACTTTCGCGATTTTAATGTTCACCACACTGCTTTAATTGTTTTTATGCGGCACTGCACTTCCTTTATTTCCTTACTATCCGGCTCGAAGGACCATTTGTTGCGCGCAGAGAATAAATTTTTTTCCTCCGGGCAAAATACCGGTAATTTTAGTAAGGAACGAAGGAGTTTAATAACGTTTATAGAAGACACTTTTAATGTACGTAATATACTTTAATCAACAAAAGGGATAGTGTTGAGTCACTTCACACTTTAAGACCTTTAATTAGTAAAGGCAAACGGTTTTATATAAAATGTACTTTCAGTCGAAGTACGTTGAGCGAATTAGTCGCGTGTTCTGAATACTTTGGAATAACTTTGTTTGCGTTGGTGAATAGCGAAACAGAATAGGACGATCGTCGCCGCGTCGCGGTTTTTATAATCGTGAGCGCGCTGACAACGCCGAAGGTTTTTCGGCGTTTGGCATAACTTTGCCTAATTTAAATTGGCGCGCGCTTAATCCCGAACAAGTCTGCTATTACTGAACATCACACCAAGGTACCTAATCGAGCGCGATGTACTGATTATCGCGGCCTCGTACGATAGTACAAGTCCGTCGGGTACGCGCCGCACAGTTAAGAGCACTGCTTCAGTTTTCTCTTTCGCGGGGAACCAGTCTCTCTCTCTCGTACCACGCCCCCATCAAACGTAAGGCATGTTCTGCCAGCTCGCGCACTCTGTCTAATGATCGGACTACTATAAGCAGCGCCATATTATCCGCGAAACCCACGGTTGTCACGCCTGGTGGCAGCAGCACCTCCAGCAGCCCGTCGTACGATAGGTTCCACAACAGTGGTCCCAACACTGATCCTTGTGGCACCCCGCCAAATACAGCTGCTTCCACCCACTCACCGCTTGGCGTCCGGGTTCCCACTTTTCGCTCGCTTAAATAGCTACGTAACATGTCCATTATTATCGTCGGAAACCCACGGCGCTCGGCTGCAGCCAGGATGCGGTCCCAACGCACTGTATTAAATGCATTTTTCACATCCAGGGTAATTAGCAGACAGTGATTTCGCCCTCGGCGCGCACGATCCCACTCCAACATGACCACCTTCATCGCCTGCTGAGTTGATCTGCCCTCCGTGAACCCAAATTGACGCACCGACAGCCCTCCAGACAGGCGAATCGCTTCTAGCATTAACACGCGCAAAGCATATTCGAAACACTTCCCCATATCTGACAGCATGCGAAGCGGTCGAAGGTCGGAAAGAGAATTACAGGCTTTCCCGGCCTTCGGTATTAAAGCCAGACGCCCTACTTTCCAAGCCCTTGAAAAGTATCCTAGCCTCAGACAGGAATTGAAAAGGGCACAAACCCAGCCGGATGCAGTGTTACGCAGAACGTGAACGGCCTCGCCAGGGATTTCATCTGGACCCGGAGCTTTTCCTTTCTTCAACATCCCCATTGCGTACCTCACATCTTCGTTCGTGAACACGTCCCCCTGGCGCGAGGTGCCCTCCCATGGGCTTCAGCATCTCTTTCTAGTGTTAGTAAGAACAGCGCTTGACCCTGCGGCTACCCCCGCGATCTCGCGTGCGTTGGATGCCGACGACGTTGACGCTCCGTCCTGACGAGGCCAGATCAATGAATCCTGCGCTGCTTCTTCTCCTCTTGCTTCGTCTTCCTCCTCTTCTTCTGCTGCACTACTCCTTGGGATGGCAGCCCTTTCTTGTCGCTCCTATTCCACCACGAAAAGCGCGGACACCGTTGCGTGGAACTCCTCTCGGTTGAGGCGAACCAGGGGCGACTTCCCCTTCAGATGATTCATGACCGCCTTATAGGGTTTCCCCCACGGATCTTCTTCGATAGTCGAGACCATCTCACCCCACGATGCCTCTTTAGCTCGACGCAATGCCAAGGATAAGGCACGTCGGCTTTCCAGCATCTCCATGCGATACGGGTGCGCCTGCTGTCGTGCTGCCGTCGGGCTCCGGCGAGCCACCTTCTGCCAGCGGTGGCGGAGACGCTTTGCTTTGAGACAAAGATCTGCTATCTCCTGGCTCCACCATGGTACATTTTGTATTTTCCTCCTCTTGCAGGTCGGCAATCGTGGACGGGTTGACTGAAAGAGCGTCTCTAACTCCTCAATCACTTCATCAATTTCGGCCACGGTGCACAGCGGCGGTAGCGCGGACTGTTCCGATGGACCGGCTGCTGCAGCTCCTCTCTCTTGACTACGTTGAACTGTTGGATCCAGGGATCCTGGCATCGGTAACTGGCCGCTCACTATTTCCCTCCACGCCTCCATGTCCGGGCGACCTAGTCTCGCCTCCCAAAGAGAATCCTCGGGTGAACCAATAGCCTCTGGCCTCGCTTTAAATCGATGAATAAGGTAGCGGTGATCCGACCCCGAATAGCGCGTGGACACTGTGAACCTAGATATTCGACCGTGGAGGCTGCGGCTACACGCAAGGGCATCGATTCGAGAACCAACGCCACCACGCTCGAATGACGGGCCTCCTTGACCTCTCACGGGCATCAGCCCTGCTTGCTCGATCAAATTCGTCATACGGTAACCGCGTGATTCCACGCGATCTGATCCCCAGAGCGGAGAGCGGGGATTGAAATCCCCGGCGATTATAATCGGTTTCCTAACACTTGACAGACATGTCGCAAGACCCCGTAATTGACCTTCAAAGCTTTCTATAGTCAGTGATGGTGAGAAGTAACAACTCACTATCACAAACTCGCGAGTCTCCAATGCCACACATCCGTCTGTCTCAAACACCTTTCTAGTCACCCCCATGTCGCAGCTACGATTCGTATACCACACGCAGGCTGAGCTGCTCCTGTCCTGATGCCAATTCGGATGAGGATTAAACGGCTCACTGATGACGACTATATCCGCGCGAAACTCGTTAACGGCCTGCCACAAGAGATCCTGTGCCGCGCGGCATCTGTTTAAATTGATCTGCAGTACGCTGAACGCAGACCTGTTTTCCTCTTCTCTTTCTTCTTCGGCTCCGAGATTCAGCAGCACAGTAACGTAGCTATCGGAACAAAAGGAAACGGGCACTCTTAAGTACAAGGATCTACATTTAAGTCGAACTGAACTGACAAGGCAGTGATCAACACTCACTGCGACTTGTAACGGCAATGACAACCCCGGTTATGACCCTCACGGTGCAAGGATCCTAAACCACAGCAAACAATGAGTAACATGGGTTCGGAAAGCGAAGCAAGTGACTTATGATCTATAGCTTAAATCTGAATCAAAAGGGGGAAAAGAAAGGAAGGGAAAGAGAATAAGTGAAATGAAGGAAGAAGGGAAGGGAACAAAAAAAAGGGGCAAAGAGGGGGAGAAAAGGGAACAACTGTAGCACGGAAGGGATTGTTTCAACTGACTCTCATCAATCTGCGTGCATCGACCTCCCTCTCCGCCCTGCCCTATCAACTTAATTCTACTCACGCAACCCAATCCAAGGATGAAGCGGGACAGCAGGCTGACCTGACCCGACTTAGAAACAAGTCATGGAACCACTCGACAACGTGAAGCGAAGTCAAGCCAAGCCAGGATTTAACTGAATATATTTAATTAATTAAGCTAGTCAAGATCGAACTAATTCAATCAACTTCATCAAGAGTAAGGATAGAACTAAGCAATTAGTATCAGGACACCGGCAAACCGAACAGCTATTTACAGTCGGCACTCGGCCAATATCCAGCATGGTTGACGATCAAGGACTAACCAGCTACGTATTAATAGGAGCAACGGCAGTGGAACTAACACCAACATCAGCAACAATAGTAGTGTTTAAACGGGCAGGCTGAACAAACAAGAATGGCGCGATAAACGTTAATCGACAAATGATCACTCAATACTTACTTACTCAGCGATGCTTGTCGTAGGATGACTGATAGTGATCGGCTGCGTCGCTCTTCCTCTGTTTTACTCCTCCTTCCTCTTCTTCTTCACCCGCCTCTGCTATACACGCGTTGGCGCGTGGGCGTTGTCGGCGACAGCGGGTCCTTTTCGCTGCGAGGATGAGCAATGTGCTGTGGTGTGCTTTGCTGATCTGCTGCGCTTAGTTATGCACAATAACCCCTCACTGCACCACGGCGCACGTATCGACACACGCGTATTGCTCCAAGCTTCGATTCGGAGCACCACAAACAGCGCGAACTAGCGACTTCCCCAGTTAGAAATGTACTAAATGAAGGCCCCTACGAGGTGCCCCAATTTATATCCACAGCGGCCGGCAATCGTTGTGGCTGGGGGAACCTGCGAGGGGTAGTCCCTCACCCTTGAGCCCCGCTTTCGAGACACGCGCTTCGGCACACTCCCCTCGCTTTCTCGCCTCCCCTTGATCGAAGCAGGGGTCTCGTGGTCGTCTGCAACAAAGCCCGGCAACCCAAAACTTACCAAGCCTTCGATGAAAGGACCTAATCAAGTCAACATTAATAACGTGAATAAATTACAATTAAATCAATTGCACTCACTGATCAATAACGGTCAAGGGTGTTGACTTAATAAAGCATAGACCAGACTTTCAATTATATCAGATCCTATTTGCTGTGGAAGTATAGAATCAAGTCTCCCCTGGAGGCGGGGGTTACAGAATACGCCTCCAGCCTCCCAAGCCTGTCATGAAAGGCGACTTAAAAGGCACCGCGCGTTTAGCCACTCTAGATAGGCAGCAACAAGCCGACATGCACGGATGAGGCCCGTTCGCATCTCTTCGGACACCGGCCGATGGGTGACTGGTTGACCCGGTTCCGGCCGCTAGCTGCGAGTGGGTGACGTAATCCGCTCATCACCTGCTTGTACGTGCCACTCATCCGCCTGACGAGGCGCCCTAATACTTCTAGGTTTCACGTCTAATCTTAAATTTCAATCTTGATAACACAATTCTAATATATGCTCCTTTTTCCGAACACCTACTTCTCCCTCTGGAAACAAATTTTGAAAGCAATCCGCACCAACTTTCTCTCGCGGAAATTGTATCTAATTACCTCCGTATTTAATGATAAGTTTAAAATTCAAGGTTTGACCCGTATCAACTCTCAATTATAATATTATCGCGGTCTTCAACTGAGGATCACCAATTCTAGTTCCCTGCCAATTTTAGATTTTGTTGAACTTTGAACTCTATTACATTTTTCAAATTACATCTTAATTAATTTAATCAAATTTAACTTAAATCGCATTGTCTACGGCGTACGATCTCCAATTAGCGCCCTCGAATCTCGGAGGCATTATGCTCGCGTCTGGGCTCTCCTCCGGTTCCCGACTCGCGGCTTCTTCTCTGATCTCCCCCCCGGCGCTCGTTCTTTGCGGCATCCCGTGCTTGATCTTTCCCTCTTGCTGTACCTGCTGGGCAGTGGAGCGAGATCGATCGGCCCGATTCTTCCTCTTGCTGGCCGACTCTCGACGAACCATGACCCTATCTACTCTATTTTTTTGGACCCTCTTGCTGTACGCGAATATGTAGCTCCCTCCATGCGGCATCTCCTACACATACACTACACCTTGATAGTCAGGCACGGGTACTTTTCCGACATGACTCCCGCGCCCGTCAGCGTGCCCCTGCATATTTATTTTTTGTCAGCTTCGCTTCACGTGAACAATAAAACTCCGACTTCTTTATTTTCCTTATTGTTTCCATTCTCCTTTGTCTCCTTCTGGTCGCTCGAGCAGGCCTCCTAGTTTATGCTACTGCCTTACTCTGCTTTACTGCTTCACTGTACTTTCACTCTATTACTCTATTATTCCTTGCGAACTCGCACCGCGCTTACCCTACGTCGCCTCCTTTAGCGCCTTGCTCCTCATTGCCCGTTTATTACCCATCACCTACTTTATCGCCTACCCTACCCGACACCTGGTACAGCTTAACTCCAAATGTACCGTATGCCGTTTTACAAACTTTCCGCTTACAGCTGTTTCTGGCTGTTTTTCGTTGTTCTCTACCGTCCTCTTTCGCTATTCCTCCATTTATTTCTTTATTTATGTTTTTATTTCTCCACTATTTTCACCTTTTACATTCTGCTCAGGATCCACACCCATTCTTACTGTACACATCTGCTTTTACTTTTAAACTTTCAGTTTCTATGTGTTATGTTATCTTAATTTAAGATTCTCAGAACCCCCTTAATTTCAAGTACAATTCTTCACCTTGATCACCCATTTTAGCCTCCCCATAACTTTAATTCTAAGATAACGAGCATTTATTCAACTACATCGCATCCGCACAAATTGTATTTAATTACTTTTAGACTACGATTCCCGCGATCAACTCTACCCCCAATTTAAATTCAATTTAAATTCCAAATCCAGAACTCCTCCCGGGTCTCAAGTCTAACATCAACACAATTTCATAACCCCAAATCATAAAGCTTAATTTGTCACTAATCTTAAATCCTGGAAACTTCTAGCTCTAACACATTTACTATGGAAGACTACATCCCATCCTCCCCTGGAGGCGGGGGGTTACAGAATACGTCTCCAGCCTCCTTGGCTTGTCGTAAAAGGCGACTAAAAAGGAATCGCGCGCGAAGCCCCTTCAGATCGGCAGTATCGGACCCTTTGTACACGAACACGGTTCGTTCGCACCCCCTTTAGACGCCGACCGACGGCTGACCCATTGACCCAGTTACGGCCGCTCCCTCCGAGCGGGTGACGTAACCCGTTCATCACCCGTTAGTACGCGCCTTTAGTCGTAAAACTCAAATTACGGAAATCCAATTTTAATATATGCTACATTTCCCGAACATCTACCTTTCTCTCCGACAATTAATCTTGAAAGCAATCTGCACCAACTTTCTTTCGCGAAAATTGTATTTAATTACCTTTAAAATCAATTTTCATGGCAAATTTCAAATTCAAGGTTTTGGTTCGTATGAATTCTTAATTATAATGTTAATGTGGTTCTTCAAACACGAAACATCAATTCTAGTTTTCTGTAAATTTTAGATTTTGATAAATTTTGAATTTTATTATATTTTAAATTTCCTTACATCAATTTAATTAAATTCAATTAAAATCGCATTAACATGACGCGCGATCCCCAATCAGTGACCTCTAATCTCGGACGCATTATGCTCGCGTCTCGGCTCTCTCCCGGATTCCGACCCGCGACTTCTTCTTTGATCCCCTCTCTCGCGCTCGCTCTTCACAGCCTGCCGAGCTCGATCTTTCCCTCTCACTGTACCTGCCGGGCAGTGGATCGAGACCGGCCGGCCTGAACCTCCCTCTCGCTGGCCGACTCTCGGCGAACCGCGACCCTTCTTACTCTTCCCCTTATGTTCTCTGATTACATCCGCACTATACGTAGCGTTCCGCTTACGATGCCCTTACACACATGTAGTATAGAATTGAATGAACTGAATGGATGGATGAATGCATGTGACAAACGACACTAGCGTTCCGATCGCTACCGCGTGCTCTCGCATGAGCATTCCTTCGTTCGAAAAATTTTTCGCGTCCTCTCCCACGCCCGGAATTCGCCCATCGAGAGATTTAGGTCACCCAAATGTGTGTTACGGTCGATGGTGTCCAGGCAACCCAAGACTTCCTTTCGCTCGCGATCATGCGTGCATTCCTCAGTGCGCGTAACCAATTCCAGGCCCGAAATCCGCCCACCGCGAGGTTTAGCTCACCCAAATGTGTGAAGCGATCGCTGGTGTCCAGGCGGCTCAGCTCAATCCTACATATCTCCTGCGGAAACATACGGGTAGGGAAAAATGATTCTGCAAGGATAATGCACAGTTCCGGCGGTGTGTACGCACAGCGGCTGTAGAGTGTCCACCAACGCACTCTATACCTTCTGTGGCTAAATGAAATCACCGTCGGTCAAAATAGCCTGCGTTATAAGCGGAGGTGCGCTGGGGCTTACCCGCGACGTTCTTGGACGACTGAACGCCTTTAGGTCGTCCGAGTCGGTTGATGTGTAAGCAACATCGTGGCTACACAGAATGCTCTCCATTAAAGCCCTCTGGGGTTGCCGGAGGTATCGGTGGCCGAGACGGAGCAAGTTTTTCTGGGTATTGGGGTACTGTAACGATCCAACTCAGGGAAACTTGTTTTGGTATGTACCTTTGAGTCCCACACTGCCCGAGACCCCTCCTAACCCGACGGGTTCCTCGCTTACGTAAATGTATTTTCTTGCTGTCAAAATATTTAAAAAAAAAAGGTTAGGTTAGGTTAGGTTAGGTTAGGTTAGGTTAGGTTAGGTTAGATTAGGTTAGGTTAGAGTGAGAAGAAGACGCTCTGAAGGAGTGAAGCAGTACACGGGTGAGCTTTCGTTTATTTATTAATATATTTAATCATTTATTTTTGTGTGCTTGAGATCTTGTGAGAATGTGTGAGTGTGTGCGAGTGTGCGTGGTACAGGTCATCGAGGATGGCAGCCTACGAAGACATGGCGCGATCACCCGTTGAGTAGGAGCTCCGGGTCCTGATCGTGGCCGAAGAGCAAGCCCTGCTGAAGCAGGTGAACACATGGCGCGACCACCCGTTGAGCAGGAGCTCCGGTTCTTGGTCGTGGCCGAAGAGAAACCTTCTGACCTCGCTTTGCAGGCTGGCGAAGACATGGCGCGATCACCCGTTGAGCAGGAGCTCCGGTTCCTGATCGTGGCCGAAGAGGAAGCCCCGTCCTCGCATTGCAGGTGGGTGAAGACATGGCGCGATCACCCGTCGAGCAGGAGCTCCGGTTCCTGATCGTGGCCGAAGAGGAAGCTCCTGTCCTCGCTGATGGCAGGCAGGTGAAGTTGGAGCGCGATCACCCGTTGAGCAGGAGCTCCGGTTCTTGGTCGTGGCCGAAGAGAAAGCTTCTGACCTCACTTTGCAGGCTGGCGAAGACATGGCGCGATCACCCGTTGAGCAGGAGCTCCGGTTCTTGGTCGTGGCCGAAGAGGAAGCCCCGTCCTCCCATTGCAGGTGGGTAAAGACATGGCGCGATCACCCGTTGAGCAGGAGCTCCGGTTCCTGATCGTGGCCGAAGAGGAAGCTCCTGTCCTCGCTGATGGCAGGAAGGCGAAGAGGTGGCGCGGTCACGCCGGGTTGGTGTGATCCTTGAGGACATCCCCCCGGTGCCAACCGTTGCTGAAGAAAAATGGCCAGTCCTCGTGGCAGGACAGGTGGGCGTGATGACATCTAGGATAAGCCACATCATCATTTCAACTTACCAGGAGGACGAAGACGGGCACGGTCAACTGTGGAGATACGATGTCCCTGTCCTGGCCGTGCTGAAGAGGAACTCCTGTCCTGGCAATAGTGCTAGGCAGGCGAAGAGGTGGCGCGGTCACGACGGGAAGGCGCGATCCTGGAGGATGCCCCGGTGCCGATCGTTGCTGAAGAAAAATTCCTGCGTGTACTGCTCAGGTTGAAAATGTCCTACCGCAAGATCGGAGGTGCAACGGCGTAGATCCTCAATCTATCACGGTTGCCTAGCACATATCAGATTGAGGGAGGACGGAATAACGCGAAATGCGTTGAATTGCCAAAGCGCCGTTGTGGCTATACGTTGGTAGCCCTTATATATTCCAAAGGATGAAAGGATGCTGGCGGCCCACGTAGGGGAGAGGTTTTAGTGGGTAGTATATCCAGCCACGGGACTGCCCCTTCTGGGCTACCTGTTCAAGGTCGCCCCTTTTGGGCTGAGGCCTACTCTTGGGCTAAATCCAACCTTAGCGGGTTGGGTTGCCAGGTTGCCCCCTTCTGGCGCTGCCTCTTTGGGTTTGCCCCCACCAATGGGCACCAGGCTGCCCCCTCAGGGCGGGTATGAGTCCCACACTGCCCGGGCCCCTCTAGCCGAATAGACGAAAGGGGATCATCCCGCGCATGCATAAATGCATTTCCTCTTCTATAACAAAAAAAAAAAAAAATGGTTAGGTTAGGTTCGATTAGAAGGCGGCGTCAACGCGCCGTGGGTGTTTGGGCCCCGGTCTTGTTCGACAGAGGTCCCGGGCCCCCCCCCCAACACACAGCGTAGGCCACCGTGGTGGTTTTAGCCGGTAAAAATCCGGCACTACCCTCGGCTCCTCCCCAGGAGGGCTGTGGGCGTATGTCGAATATTTCCCCCACGTAAAAAAAAAAAAAAAAGGTTTCAGCGGGAAACCATTGTGGATCTGGGCTGGGCGTTCCCTGTGGCCGGTCGCATGGTGGAAAATTGGAGGGTGGCGGCGTCGGAGACACTGAGTGATCATCTATTCATCAGCTTCAGCTACTCCCTCCCCGCCGCCCCCAAGCCGGAGCGTGGCCCGACAAGGACATGCTGAAGGCCGCAGCCCTTGCCGGGCCGGTCGCGGGCGTTGAGGTGGAGGCCAAGTGGTTTCGGGAGGCGATGACCGCAATATGTGACACCGCCATGCCCCGGGCCCCGAGCCTGCCCCCCCGGAGGGCGGTGTACTGGTGGTCGGGCGACATTGCGGATCTCCGATCCGAATCCCGGCGAGGGAGGATCTCCTCGCGACCCGGCGTGGGAGGATCTGCTGAGGGGCACATACCAGGTCTTCGTGGTAGCCCTGAGGCAGGCCATTAGGGACGCGAAATCCCGGGCGTGGGAGGAGCTCCAGGGCTCTCTGGACGAGGACCCGTGGGGGCGCCCTTACCGGATGGTCGTGGGCAAGCTCCGCGCACGGGCGCCCCCGGTCTCGGAGAGCCTGGACCCCCAGCTGCTGACGCAGGTAATAGACACCCTCTTCCCCCGATACGGGGGAACGTCGCACCCGCGCCACCAGCAAGGGACGGCGGAGCCCGTCGCCTGGTCCGCCGACCTGGGAGTCACAGAGGAGGAGCTGGACGATGCCGTCAGAAGGCTCGGGGCCAAGAACACCGCCCCGGACTTGGACGGCTTCCCCGGCCGCGCCTGGGTTATCGCGTCCGGCGTCCTAGGTCCGAGGCTGTGCCGCCTCTTCAGCGCCGCTTTGGTGCAGGGGGTGTTCCCCTCGATTTGAAAGGAAGGGCGGCTGGTTCTCCTTCGAAAGGACGGACGGCCCGCAGATTCTCCGTCTGCGTACCGGCTCATTGTGCTGTTGGACGAGGTGGGAAAGCTCTTCGAGCGTGTCATCGCAAACCCCCTCGTCCACCACCTGTCGAGCGTTGGCCCCGATCTGGCCGACATCCAGTTCGAGTTTCGCGAGGGTCGCAGCACCATCGACGCTATCCAGCGGGTGCGCACCCTCGCCGAGTCGGCCACGTCACGAGGTGGGGTGGCGCTGGGTGTCTTCTTGGACGTTACAAACGCGTTCAACACCCCGCCCCGTGGGACGATACGGGGGGCGCTGGTTTACCACAACGTCCCCCCGTATCTGCAGAGGATCATCGGGGCCATCCTGGATGGCAGGTGGATACTGTACACCGGCCGGGACGGTATGCTGCACTGGAGAGAGGTCGACCGCGGAGTGCGCCAGGGGTACAAACTGGGCCCCCGCTTATGGAACGTGGGGTACAACGCGGCGCGGCGGGTGAACCTCCCGCCCGGGGCGTGGGCCACGGTATTCGCTGATGACTACTACCTGCTGGCCACCGGGCGGGACTGGTTGAGGACCTGCCGTCGTGCCGAGGTGGGGGTCGCCATCGTGTGAAGAGCGATCCGGGGGCTGGGTCCGGCGCTGGTTCCTCACAAGACCGAGGCCATATGGTTCTTCGAGCCTCGGCGTGGGGTAGCCCCTCCGGCCCAGCTCTGGCTCGAGGTCGGCGGGTGCCGAATCGTGATCGGCCGCGGTCTTCGATACCTCGGCCTGTATCTCGACAGCCACTGGCGGTTCGATGTTGACTTCGACCGCCTGGCTCCCCGATTGGAACAGGTGGCTACCAATCTTGGCCGCCTGTTGCCCAACCTCGGGGGGCCGGGAGTGAGGGTTCGCCGCCTATACGTGGGAATCATCCGGTCCATAGCCCTATACGGGGCTCCGATATGGGCTGGCGATCTGGCGGTCAGCAGGCACAGCTGCACTCTGCTGCGGCGAGTGGAGCGCCGGCTGGCCATCAGGATCGTGCGGGACTACTGCACGATCTCATACGAGGAGGCGATGGTCCTGGCGGGTCTCATCCCACTCCGGTACTAGGCGGAGGTCGAATGCAGTACATATTGGTATTCGCCAGCCCTCCGCCAGGCCGGGGAAGACCCGCCGGGGCCGACGATCGAGGAACACCGGAGCCAGGCCCGACTGGTCGCGGCGGAAAGGGGGCAGAGATCCCTAGCAGAGGGGGCTGCCGCCGGGGCGGTCCTGCCGATGATATCGGAGTGGCGGGACCGCGGCCACGGCGGCCTATCGTTCCGGGTCACGCAGGTGCTCTCCGGACACGGGGTGTTCGGGGAGTTCCTGTGCCGGAGGAAATGGATCTCCCACTGTTGGCTCTGCGGGGCGGCGCAGGACGCCGCACAACACGCGCTGGCGGAGTGCCCGGTGTTTGCCGTGGCCCGCCACGCCCTGACGGCAGAAATAGGGGAGGATCTCTCGCCGGCAGGCGTCGTGAGACAGATGCTTGCCGGCCAGACAGAATGCAGGGCCGTCATCACCTTCTGCGAGGAGGTCATGACGTGAAAGGTACGATCCCCTTCGGAGAGGTCGCGGACGTGGGACGCGACGACGTCGCAGGGATCCGCCGCCATAAGGGGTGCGGGGGGCGATCGCGGCTTTCGCTATTTGCCCCCCCGGCGTGACGGATGCGGGTCGGGGTAGTGTAGCGGGAGGGCCCGCGTGCCCTACCGCCTCCTGGGGAGATTTTACGGGGGGTGTTTCTTGTGGGGGTGGGAAGGGTCGCGGTGTACCGTCCCGCCCCGGACGAAATGAGCTCGGACCCCGGTCGGACCCGGGGCGGGCTGGTGGGGACCCCGTTCTCAATCGGGGGCTCCTCTCCGACCGCCTCTTGGGGGCCGGGTGTCTCCGGGCGGAGAGTAGCGTCTCCCTCCCACGCTGGGAGTGGCGCTGGCCCCCTCAGGGGGGTGCAGCGAAGCCGAGGGAGACCCCCTGGAGGGTGGCCGGCCACGGCTCACCGCAGCCCACAGCTTGCACGCAGACGAGGGGTGTAGCCTGCACCGGAAGCCGGCGGAGCGAAGTGCTGCGCCTGTTCTTCCTCGCGGGCGGGCGTGGGGTCGCTCCTCCCCGTAGCCTGTGAGGAGATCGAGGCGCGGGGACTGCAGGCGGTACGGGCTGGGGGTCCCGGCCGTCATTGCACGCAGTTCCCCCGCGATGGAGCCGGCACCGTGTGCGACCCCTGGTGCCGACTGGGGGAGTTGTTACTCTCCCGGTGAGGGGCGCTTTCAGCGCACGTCGGGGGAGGCGCCGGAGTTATAGTAATCAGGTCCCGGAGCCTCTGCCATACGCCAGAGGAGGTCGCCGTGGGGTTTTAGTCAGTAGGAATCTGAGACTCCCCCGCTGCCCTCCTCCACGGGTGGCGGGGCGTCTTATGTAAGATTTCCCCACGAAAAAAAGAAAAAAAGGTTGGATTCCCGCTCGACGCGTCGAGGAGAGCGGACGTCTTTTGTGGTCGCTCCGTGGTTAGATTTTCAACGCGGTGGATAGCGGCTTAGTTATTCGCGTTTTTTGGTAAAATCATTTTTATTATGTGTTCGGAAGTGCTATTGTGTCGTTTTTTGATTAAATATTGTGTTAATTTATTGTTAAATAACGAAAACGTGAAGTGCGTGTTACGCGGCATTTCGACGTCGTGTTTACGGTGTTCGGGGTGCTAATTATAAACATTGGACATTATTTAAGGATAATTTCTCTAAATTGGAAACTATTCGCAGTGAAATTCCGCGTTTTTTGGAGCCATAGCTCCAAAACTACGCATCTGAACAAAAAATGTCGTACAACATAAATAGTAGGAAATTTAAGTTCCTGCAAAAAAGGTCTCTGAACATTTTGCCATACGTAGCACTGTTTCCGAGATATTTGCAGATTTGCTTCAAGGAAAGGGGCGTCACGCACATATTCCGAGATATTTCTTCTTCTTCTTGTTCTTCATCTGCACAGCTGCGCTGGAAGTGGCATTTACAGCTTGGAATAATGAATACAGCTAAGAATAGTGCAGAGTTACCTCAAAGAAAGGGGCCACAGTGTTTCATCTTCCTTATAATGATGGTGCGACTTCGGAACTTTTAAATATCTCGATATATCTCGAAATAGAACCGCAAAGCACGCTTGCAGTTAAACATTAGTGAAGCGAGCTCGTATCACTGGTACACTTCCGTAACACTTATAGAACCGCACAGATTACTGGGAGACACAAAAAGAACGCGCACACACATGCACTAAAGAAGATAACCTAGCACTTAGTATCCACATAGTCGTGAGGCGCCGCGAAGCACCGCAAGGGCCGCAGAGGTCGCGAAATCGTAGGAATTACTGATGTTGCAAAACCGAAGAAAAAACGAAGAAGTTGTAGAAAATCAAGAAAACTCAAGGAAACAAAGAACGATGCAACCCCGCAGCGCCAGATGCCTGGCAGGCCACGGGACCCCCGAACGACACGTCCGACCAGCTCGGCAGCCAGCACGAGACTCCAACCTAACCTAACCTAATCTAACCTTTTTTTTTCGTGGGGAAATCTTGCATAAGACCCCCCGCACCCCTGGGGGAGGGCAGCGAGGGAGTGTCAGATTCCTACTGACTAAAACCCGACGGCGACCTCCTCTGGCGTATGGCAGAGGCTCCGGGACCTGATTACTATAACTCCGGAGCCTCCCCCGCCGTGCGCTGAAGGCGCAGCTCACCGGGGATGTAACAGCTCCCCCAGTCGGCACCAGGGGTCGCACCGCGTGCCGGCTCCATCGCAGGGGAACTGCGTGCAATGGCGGCCGGGCCCCCCAACCCGCACCGCCTGCAGTCACCACGCCTCGATCTCCTCACAGGCTACGGGGGGAGCAACCACCCGCCCGCCCGCGAAGAACATCAGACGCAGCACTTCGCTCCGCCGGCTTCCGGTGCCGGCTACACCCCGGGTCCGAGTGCAATGGCGCCCACACAGGGGGCCCAAACAGGGCGCCTGCGGCCCGCCGAGTCATCCTCTTGTGGGCTGCGGTGAGCCGTGGCCGGCCACCCTCCAGGGGGACTCCCTCGGTTCCGCTGCAGCCCCCCTGCGGGGTCCAGCGCCTATCCCAACGTGGGAGGGAAATCGCCACTCTCTGCCCGGAGTCACCCGGCCCCCCCGAGGCGGACGGAGAGAGGCCCCCGATTGAGAACGGGTTCCCCACCCGCACGCCCCCGAGTCCGACCGGGGTCCGGGCTCATTTCGTCCGGGGCGGAAGGGTACACCATGACCCCTCCCACCCTCACAAGAAACACCTCCCGTAAAATCTCCCCAGGAGATTTTAATCGCGTTGCCAACTTTTCGGGGCATCTATGTATTCTGAACGTATCCTTAAATACTGCAGCATCTCGGAACGCTTTTAACCCTTTAAGCTGGATGTCTATACACTCCACCTTTCGCAACGACGATGCGGGCCCTCCCGCTACACTACCCCGTCCCGCATCCGTCGCACCGTGGGGGGCAAACAGCGAAAACCGCCATCGCCCCCCCGTGCCCCTTACGGCGGCGGATCCTGGCGACTTCGTCGCGTCCCACGTCCGCGACCTCACCGAGCGGGATCGTACCTTTCACGATCCCGCTCGGACCTCTCCTTGAGGACCATGACCTCCTCGCAGAAGGTGGTCACGGCCCTCCATTCTGTCTCGTCGGCAAGCATCTGTCTCACGACGCCTGCCGGGGAGAGATCCTCCCCTATTTCTGCTGTCAGGGCGTGGCGGGGCACCGCAAACACCGGGAACTCCGCCAGCGTGTGTTGTGCGGTGCCCCGCGCCGCCCCGCAGAGGCAACAGTGGGGGGTCCAATCCCTGTTCCTCCGGCACAGGAACTCCCCGAACACCCCGTATCCGGAGAGCACCTGCGTGGCCCGGAACGACAGGCCGCTGTGGCCGCGGTCCCGCCACTCCGATATCATCGGCAGGACAGCCCCGACGGCACGGCTTCCGGCGGCCGCACCCTCTGCTAGGGATCTCTGCCACCTTTCTGCCGCGACCAGTCGGGCCTGGCTCCGGTGTTCCTCGACCGTCGGCCCCGGCGGGTCCTCCCCGGCCTGGCGGAGGGGTCGCAAATACCAGTATGTACTGCATTCGACTTCCGCCTGGTACCGGAGTGGGATGAGACCCGCCAGGACAATCGCCCCCTCGTAGGGGATCGTGCAGTAGCCTTGCACGATCCTGATGGCCAGCCGCCGCTCCACCCGCCGCAGCAGAGTGCAGCTGTGCCTGCTGACCATATCGGAGCCCCGTTTAGGGCCATGGACCAGACGATTCCCACGTATAGACGGCGAACCCTCACTCCCGGCCCCCCGAGGATAGGCAACAGGCGGCCAAGATTGGTCGCCACCTGTTACAATCGGGGAGCTAGGCGGTCGAAGAGAAAATCGAACCGCCAGTGGCTGTCGAGATACAGGCCGCGGTATCGAACACCCCGGCCGATCATGATTCGGCACCCGCCGACCTCGAGCCAGAGCTGGGCCGGAGGGGCTACCCCACGCCGAGGCGCGAAGAACTACATGGCCTCGGTCTTGTGAGGAACCAGCACCAGACCCAGCCCCCGGATCGCTCGTCACACGATGGCGACCCCCACTTCGGCACGATGGCAGGTCCTCAACCAGTCCCGCCCGGTGGCCAGCAGGTAGTAGTCATCTGCGAATACCGTGGCCCACGCCCCGGGCAGGAGGTTCACCCCCCGCGCCGCGTTGTACCCCACGTTCCATAAGCGGGGGCCCAGTTTGTACCCCTGGCGCACTCCGCGGTCGACCTCTCTCCAGTGCAGCGTACTGTCCCGGCCGGTGTACAGTATCCATCTGCCATCCAGGAAGGCCCCGATGATCCTCTGCAGATACGGGGGGACGTTGTGGTGAACCAGCGCCCCCCGTATCGTCCCACGGGGCGGGGTGTTGACGTGTTTGTAACGTCCAAGAAGACACCCAGCGCCACCCCACCTCGTGACGTGGCCGACTCGGCGAGGGTGCGCACCCGCTGGGTAGCGTCGATGGTGCTGCTACCCTCGCGAAACCCGAACTGGATGTCGGCCAGATCGGGGCCAACGCTCGACAGGTGGTGGACGAGGCGGTTTGCGATGACACGCTCGAAGAGCTTTCCCACCTCGTCCAACAGCACAATGGGCCGGTACGGAGAGGGAGAATCTGCGGGCCGTCCGTCCTTTCGGAGGAGGACCAGCCGCTCCACCTTCCAAATCGAGAGGAACACCCCCTGCTCCAAAGCGGCGCTGAAGATGCGGCACAGCCTCGGACCTAGGATGCCGGACGCGATAACCCAGGCGCGGCCGTGGATGCCGTCCCACCCCGGGGCGGTGTCCTTGGCCCCGAGCCTTCTGACGGCATCGTCCAGCTCCTCCTCTGTGACCCCCAGGTTTGCGGACCAGGCGACGGGCTCCGCCGGCCCTTGCTGGTGGCGCTGGTGCGACGTTCCACCGGAACGGGGGAAGAGGGTGTCTATTACCCGCGTCAGCAGCTGGGGGTCCAGGCTCTCCGAGACCGGGGGCGCCCGTGCGCGGAGCTTGCCCCTGACCATCCGGTAAGGGCGCACCCACGGGTCCTCGTCCAGAGAGCCCTGGAGCTCCTCCCACGCCCGGGATTTCGCGTCCCTGATGGCCTGCCTCGGGGCTACCACGAAGACCTGGTATGTGCCCCTCAGCAGATCCTCCCTCGCCGGGTCGCGAACTCGAGCCCTTCGGGCGCGCTGCCACTGGCGCCGGGCGTGCTGACACTCGGATCGGAGATCCGCAATGTCGCCTGAGCACCAGTACACCGTCCTCCGGGGGGGGGGGGGCAGGCGCGGGGCCCGGGAGGTCCGCGAGGTCGGCATCCTGCCTGGCCCTGATCATGGCCCAACAGCAGGTGGTCTTCGCCCCGGGCGCGACCGTCAGCGTGACCGCCGAGGTTTTGGGGGGGCGGGCGAGGCGGGGCTTCTTTGTGGCCTCGTTTGTCGCCTTGCCCCCCTGCTCCCCGTCTTCTTTGCCGGCGGCGGAGGGGGGGCTATCTCCACACCCTTCTTCTTCGCCGCCTCTGCCTTCTTGGCTTTGCGGCCTACCACCTAGGACTACGCCTCGGTCTCCTGGCGGTGGTCCTCCTGGATTTTTGCCATCCTGTCGGCAACGAACGAGCCGGAAGAGGCGGTAGGGCGGGAAGGCGCGCGAGTCCCAGCCGCCCCCGAACCCTTTTTCTGGGGCTGCGGAGTTCCCCCGGATGTCGTGGGATCCCCGCTCTGTTGCCTCTGCCACTTCCCCTGCCGTCCAGAGGTGGCAGGAGGACGGCACCCGGCGGCGCGACGAGGGGAGCGATGCCATCCATGAGCGCGGCCGTCCCCGATGCCCCCCCCTTGGCGGCTGGGGCCTCGTGATCGGTGGGGCCGTCCACGGCCCGCCTCCCTGCGGTCGCGGCAGGCGACGGTGAACGCACCGGGGCGGGGTCATCCGTCTCCTCCAACGTGGTAGCACTACGACAGCTCCTCTTCGGCCGGGCCTCCTGCTCCAGCGGGGACGCCGGCCGCGACGCCTTCCTGGTGCCAGGGGCGGCCGGGGCTTCAACCGCCGGGCGCGTCTCGCGCAGAGCCTCCAGCTTCCGCCGCAGCGTCGCAATCCTCCCCTTGTGACGCTATTTTGGCGTCGCGGAGCTGTAATTGGGCCCTGAACTCCTCCGTTTCGTGGTCATCGCGGTGCCGCGCGGCCCTCAGCCCCAGCTCGGTTACGACCGCCTCCACGTCGCGGGATGCCTCCGTGAGGTCACGGACACACGAGGTTACGGCGCGCGCCACAAGGTCTGGGGAGGGGAGTAGGCGCACCTCCCGCGCAATCTCTCCGCCTCCCTCAGCTTCAGGGCCGAACGGCTTGGCTGGCGTGGGGCCGCGCCGACGTCCAGTAGCTCCCTAGTTGCCTGGAGCTCCATCTCCTCCCGCTGTAGGCGCAGGAATTCTTCATTCTTCGCGGCAAGGGCCACGTAGTCCCCCGATGTACAGGGGCGTCCCCTCTTTGCCGCAGCCGAGGTGCTGGGGTCGTGGGCGGCACCGAGATCACCGCCCCATCCGACTCCTTCTCGCTGTCAACCGGCTGTCGCCAGAATCCCCTATCAGAGGCAGCAGAAGAAACCCTGCTGCCCCTGGTGGATCCCGCCGACATGGGTCGCGCCCTTCTGGCTGGAGCGGTAGCCGCGGCCCTCCTGGCCCCCGTCTGCGCCGTCTCCTCATCCCTCGCCGACCTGACCGTGTCAGGTTCCCTTGCCTGGTTTGTCATCGTTTCGTCCCGTCCTGCGTGTTGCTTTTGGTTTGTAGAATCTTCCATGTTCGTCCCACGAGTAGGTCGGATCCTAGGTCCGCCCAGGCAGAGCCGCCTTACCTGGGTAAGGCAGATACACCCGGGGGGTCGCCAGATACCCCTGGGTTGGTCGCTAGCGACTGGTGCACCTACCAGCCACCCCTGGTGCTGACTCCAGGGGCGCCCTCATCACCGCGTACCGCAGCTTGGGGCTAGAGATTTTTTATAGCGGTTGTCATCCTCGCGGTCCGGCCAATGAAGGCAAGCCCCCCGTTCCAGCGAAACGTGGCCACTGGGTTACGGTGTAATTGCTTGAGCACACCGGGTTCGCTACCCGCACCACCTTTTCGCCCCTCCGACCCAGACCTTACCGGCAAGGGAGGCCCTGTCAGGATCCGTTGATCCCACCGGCATCGCCCCGGGTCGTCTGCCAGGCTACTTCGACAGCAGCAAACGCCCCCCTTTCAGTCGCCTTGTACGTCAGGCAGGGGTTATCGTGTCTGTATTCTATCCCCCAGTCACAGGGGAGGTTTTGATGGGTTTTCCTTCCCTTGGTGTTTGGTCCGCGGGAGCTATTTTATTTCACTCCTACCCTCCATGTACTCCGAAAAGTGCATGGCGAGCATTCCCCTATCCGCCACCTGGGGACGCGCCACGTCGGGGTATCACCGCCCCGCCCAGCCTTTTTTTTTGGTTCAGTTGGAAGAGGAAATGCGTTTGCGCACGCGCGGGTTGGTTCCCCTTTTCGTTTATTCGGCTAGAGGGGACCCGGGCAGTGTGGGACTCATGCCCGCCCTGAAGGGGCAGCCTGGCGCCCGTGAGGTGAGGGCAAACCCAAAGAGCCAACGCCAGAAGGGGGCAACCTGGCAACCCAACCCTTAAGGGTTGAGTTTAGCCCAAGAGTAGGCCACAGCCCTGAAGGGGCGACCTAGACGGCAGCCCAGAGTGGGCACTCCCGAGGCTGGACATACTACCCACTAAAACCTCTCCCCTAACGTGGGCCGCCGGCAGCTTTTCACTCGTTAGAATTCATAAAGGAATACCAGCGTATAGCCACAACGACGCTTCGGCACTTCAACGCACTTCGCCTTATTGCGGCCGCCCGCAAGAACGCCATGCGCTAGGCACATGGGGCATCTGCGGATCCACGCCGTTGCACCTCCGATCCAGCGGTAGGACATTTTCAACCTGTACGGTAAGGCACAGGATTTTTCTTCGGCCACGACCAGGAACCGAAGTAAGCCCATTCCGGGTAGTCGCGCCATGTGTTCACCTGCCAGGGCAGGAGCTTGCTCTTCGACACGGCCAGGAACCGGGACATCGTATCTTCACGGTTGACCGTGTCCATCTTCCTCCACCATGGTTCGTTGATAATGATGATGTGGCTTATCCTAGATGTCATCACGCCCACCTGGCCTTCCACTAGGACAGGCCATTTTTCTTCAGCAACGATCGGCACCGGGGGGACATCTTCCCGGCGTGACCGCGCCACCTCTTCGCCTGCCTAGCACTATTGCCAGGACAGGGGTTCCTCTTCGGCCACGACCAGGAACCGGAGCTCCAGCTCAACGGGTGATCGCGCCATGTGTTCACCTGTTTTAACAGGGCTTGCTCTTCAGCACAGCCAGGGCCCGGGCGAGTCCTTTCCTCGGTTGACTGTGCCACATCTTGGTAGGCTGCAATCCTCGATGACCTGTCCCATACATACTTTACACACACGCACACACGCTCATGACAAGCATAGCGCTTCGAGTAGCGCTTCGAATGCCCCAAATATGCAACGATAAATAATGAATAAATAATGAGTAGAGAATAAATGAATAAATAAATGAATTAATGAATGAGTGAATGAATAAATAAATAATGAATAATGAATAGGAATTAATAAGCACATGAAGCCCATGAATAGAATAGAGGAGCCCATACATTCAATAAGAGCTGTCATAATAAGCATACTAAACATACTAAACGTACTATAACTGGTTAAATCAAATCACAGATACAACGGGAAATAAATATATATATATGCATCTAATGCATCTAATGCAATAGAGCAGTTAATAAATAGTTAACAGTAAAAGAAACAGTAAGCAATATGAGAACGTGAGAAACTGTGAAGTAAACATAAGTAGTATTGCACGCAAGCAGGCAAGCGAGCATATGTGAACTGGACATAAGCAAATGACCAACAAAACCTCCAAAACCTAAAACGTCAAACATACATACAAACAGCCGTGCAGCCAAATAGCAGAAGAGGAATATTTAACATTCAATACTAGCGCACAATATAATCACATAAAATTAAACTCAAGATAAACCATAAATTTGAGATGAAATAAACTAAGGATGTGAACCGTAAAGTCGCCAGACAGATAGCAAATAGCAAGCCAGCCATGAGAGAAGAGAAGCAAACATAACATAACAGAATGCTACTAACTATTATCAGAGGTAAAGGTAAATAAGGTACAGTATAAAATATAGAATATAGGGTATTACCAGAAAGTGAGCTGGGAAGAAAATAAATAGGTGAGCGTAATGTAATACTAATAATTGAAACCATTCATTGAAACTATTAAGTTACTTAAATTTACTTGCAGGAACATTTACGCGACCACAACCTCAACGTGGTTGGCAAGCGAACATGATGGACTACAATCAATGATCAAATGAAGGCAATAAAAAACAATTAGAAATTATTGCGAGCAAATCATCAATAAAGATAAGTAGCAACATATACCTCATAATGAGAATAATAGGAAGATACAGAACTGTTAACATCAGAAATTAACCATAGTATTAAATGTAAAATGTAACACAATCCTAGTCTATTTGCAGGAAACCCTAACGCCAGCCAATGGAAGTAGAGGTAGAGTGTAATTAGCGGATAACAGGAGAAGAGAATACCCATCTGATATAATATGGGGAGCACATGAGACCTAAATCGGCATAAACCATAAGGCAGATCAAACAATTCAAATAGTTATAAATTGAGTAGATTAGATTGTTACTGGATTATAATACCGCTCCGATAAGTATGGTATTAATATTAATACTGATACAGGTAAGTCGATGCAATACAGCGCGTGGTGAAAACTAATCAATAATAAACAATCAATAATAAACCCCACATACAACCATATTACTACTAAATCATAATATAAAGGTACAAGAAAACTAAACTACACTACAATAGATCAAAATTACTATGAACATATGTGTATATATAATATGTAACGAAAACACTCCAAATATAATCAATTTAATAAGTATACCGATGTAGATAATTGATTAAACTCCTCATACCATAGTCAGTTTAAATGATGCAGTTCCATTAAATCCCCCTTTAATACCAATTAATAGAAAAGGCATATAGGTGCTAAACCAAGCCAGACACTCCTATAAGAAAGTCATATGAGATCCACGGTCAAGAAATTCACGAATTTAAGGAACCATAACGCATATATGTATGTATAGAAAACCATAAAGACATTGTATCATGCAGGACGGACTACCGCAGCGTATGCCTGCCTGAGTACCAGCCGTATTAACCAATACTGAACTAACACTTTCCAAATCAGAATCAAAATCAGAATCAGAATTGTAATTAAGAAAGGGTAATTAATGTACAAAAGATTGCATAAAGTACCGTAAGTATTCAAAATACACAGATTCACAACTGTCACAGCTGCACCAGAATTGAATTAAACATAGTATGCGAACCATTATCCTGAGGGCGGGTACGAAGAGCTACTAAAGAGCAGTGAATAATATTATAGGAACATGGAACGTAAAACGTAACACTCAATTGAAGAAGAAGTCACTGAAACATGTCAAGTGACCAAGAATAAAAGTAAGAAAAGAATAAGGATAGTGAATAGTGAACGGCGAACAATAAACCAATAAACCAATAAACCAATGTCGTTACACGTCATTCATATCTAAATTGCTGAAGGATATATGATACATCTTATAGTCTACAATTAATTGACAATGCCTGGGAGCCCAAACAACCCCCGAAAGCTTAGAAGCAATGCATGATACTACAAGAGGAACTAAGGAGCTAAGAACTAAGAAACAAGAAACCAAAATCAGAATCAAACCCACCCTTAAAATATGCAAAGGGATTATAAACGCAATATACGCATATAATATAAACTCATTAATCCATCCAATCCAGATAGACTCTTCTAAATTCCATAATACAAGACCCATTAAACTAAGTCAAATAAATGTAACCGCAAATATAATCGCATAT
>NW_025791126.1:0-34934 GCF_907164935.1 Osmia bicornis bicornis
TAAATAAGGTACAGTATAAAATATAGAATATAGGGTATAACCAGAAAGTAAGCTGGGAAGAAAATAAATAGGCGAGCGTAATGTAATACTAATAATTGAAGCCACTTATTGAAACTATTAAGTTACTTAAATTACTTGCAGGAACATTTACGCGACCCCAAACCTCAACGTGGTTGGCAAGCGAACATGATGGAGTACAATCACTTGATCAAATGAAGGGAATAAAAACAATTAGAATTATTGCGAGCAAATCATCAATAAAGATAAGTAGCAACATATACCTCATAAATGAGAATAATAGGAAGAGACAGAACTGTTAACATCAGAATTAACTATAGTATTAACTGTAAAATGTAAATAATCTAGTCTATTTGCAGGAAGCCCTAACGCCAGCCAATGGAAGTGGAGGTAGAGTGTAATTAAACGGATAACAGGAGAAGAGAATACCCATCTGATCTAATATGGGGAGTACATGAGACCTAAATCCGGCATAAACCATAGGCGATCAAACAATTCATATAGTTATGAATTGAGTAGATAGATTGTTACTGGATTATAATACCGCTCCGATAAGTATGGTATTAAATTAATACTGATACAGGTGTTACGCCCCGCGGAAATTTTGGAAATTTATCCGCCTTGCGTCCCTTATCAAGCCTTTCGAGGTTCCGAGGATTCTCGCATGTAAGGGTCGTGGAGGTGGGTGTTTCACTTTTCTGCCAATCTTTCCTTCCTCCTCTACCTTGTACATACTTGTCAAGCCTTTCGAGGTTCCGAGGATTTCTCATGCAGGGGTGTACAAGGAAGAGTTTGAGTTTAATTCTTTTCTATTTTTGACTTCTTCTATTGCTTTCTCTTCTTTATTCTACTCTACCCTGGAATCGTGTATCTTGTCAAGCCCTAGGGTTCCGAGAATTCTCATGCGAGGTACACGAGGAAAGGTCATTTCTGTTTCCTTCTTTACAATAGCTTACGTGACCCTCCTTGAAACTATCGTCGCCAACCATCGAAATACAAGACAGTTTAATATCGGGTATCGCACAAAAACTCGCGTTAGCTCGTAAGAGAGAGAGAGAGCCGTTCGCACAACACCAGCGCTACGCAGTTATCCAGTGCTTCGCATTCCGGGAATTTCTCTTGGTAACTGCGTAGAAACGGAAAAACCGTAATAACTTCTTTGTTAAGGAAACTCTTTCCCTCTCATTTGCAGAAAGCGTCAGCCGGTCCAACCAGGATCATTATTACCTGGTCGAATGATAGTGTGAAAGTAATGGATGGATGAATAAGACTTTAAACGATGAAACTAAAATGAATGAGAACCCTTACAAAGTCTAACGTCGCGAACGTTCGACCGCCGTTCGAAATCAAGGGTCGTTCAAAGCAATAAACACTATTGTGTTCGAAATTCTAAGAACTACCTAGCGACAACGGCGAATTTTGAACAAAGGAACGTTCTGGTAGAAATGTTTAAATTCATCGCTAACGAAATATCGATTCCACAGAAATAATTATGCGAAAGATTGTAAACGAATGCATAATCGGCATTGCGACTATCTCAAAGGTATCGTCCGCTTTTACGCTAAAGATCTTCGTTATTAATCAGGAAAGTAAATAATTCTGATCCTGTTAAGGGAAATATACGGATGGCGGCCTCATCTGTTAATTTATACAGTTTAAGTCCGTTTTGTATTCTAATCAAATCCATAGTACTCATTTAATAATAATAGTTCAACATTTTGTCAATCAAACTAAATCAATAGCCGCAATTAGAAATTATACGTTTAATGGAAATACTGCGTAGTTTCTAGAAAACCGTTGAAACGATCATGGCGACGAAATAGAAAGAAAAAGGAACACCAAAGAAAGGGGATGAAGAATCTTCGTCTAGCTCGCGCGTCTTAGCCAATCACGGGCACGCGACACTTCCGAGCACGTGCCACGATTCGTCAATCCGTCCCCTCCAAGGACGATGATCGCGCGACGGGCCCTTCGCCCGTCGATCTCGCGCGAATTTCGACACTCTTGATCGATCAATCGTCGAGGTACGTGATCTTGAGCCCGTGTGTCCGAGAGACAGAGTTATTCGGAACTTCGCGATATTTTCTCTGCGGTAAAGTCCTCCGCGTAGCGAGGCAGAGTGCCGTGCGGGTTAAAATCATCGGAATTCTGAATAAGTACTCACAGACGCGCACGTTAAATTTTCCTTCTCCATAAATTTCTATCTTTTTCTTTCTTATTTTAAATCGTTTGCTCGCGTAGGATTTCGTATTAGCTTCATTCCACGTAACTCAATACATATACTTTTCCGTTCGTATTCGTTTGTCTCTCGTCGACGTACTCGTTTCGTTTAATTCATTATCGCCGCGACAAGTGCAGTGTTCACAATTCTTACCGTTCTTTGGTGTTCCAGAATATCCAGCGAACATAGAGATCTCTACAAGCAAATTTGTTATCTTGTATTATATTAAACAGCGTTTCGGTAAGTCGATCCATTTACCATTTTTGAACACGACGACTACATATTGGCAAAACGGGCGATCTGTCCAGCCCTTCGTGGGTTCCGAGAATTCTCCGGTCAGATCGTTCCATCGTTTGAGGTATCAATAAATTACGTACAACTATAATTGTGTTACGATTCCGTTTTCATAATTCATTACTTATTCTATCAAGGGGGCACCTTAGTCCTGCCCTTTCGGGGGTGCCGAGAATATCTCCGGCTAGGGTGTATCCTCACGGCGGGAATACGCCAAATTTTGAATTAAAACAGAGGAAAACGGGATTGGAACATATCATTTCCCGCGGCCGTATAAAAAATTGTTAACCTTCAAAGTGTGATTTCAGCGCGCGCATATCATTATATTTTTACATTTTTATATATTGTAACGTCGCGAAGTTCTCCCTCTCACTGAGTTCTCCGCGTACTTTTGTATGATTTAATCTACGTTGTTAGTTAGGTAGAGGTTCATACTTACCTTTCGCTGGGCGAGGATACCTGTAGAAATAAGTCGTCCTGGTGGATGTAGACAGTAGGGTAGACGTTTAATTGAAGTTCACACACTTCCGAGCACAACAAATGTTTATTGGTATTTCGTACAGTTCTTAACTTGCGCGTGTTTTACAATTGACGAGTTGCTCTGTCGGGTCTCTGGGTCCCGTAGCAGAGTCGTATTTTGCGGATTTTTGTACGCGTGTTAGAATAAAATCCGGATTCGCGTTAACGGACCGGCCGATTCTGAACGAGTTTCACGGAAGTGATCGGGTCGCGATGACTTTTGAGTCTGCACTAAATTTGATCTGATACGGGTTCTGTACTATAGTTGGTCTGAACGCGGGCGGTTTTTGTCTCGTTATTATATATTGATTAATGAGGTCGACTTTTGATTTGGCAATTCGGGTGAACCACCTCGTCCGGATCGTCAGCGTTCTCGCCGTACGACGACCCGGCTGAGTTGCTCACTCAGAATTTTTGCGGAGCGATGAATTTGGATGGTGCAATAGAAGTTCAAAGAATTTGTATCGCGAAATGTAAGTTTAAAGAATCTGTATAGCGAAATATAAGTTTAAAGAATTTGGGTGGCGAAATAGCGGCTTAAAGAGTTTGGGTGGCGAAATAGAAGTTTTAAAGAATGCGTCACAGGACGTGACAATATCATTATATTTTTGTTATTTTTACGAATCATCTTTACCCTTGTTAACCAATACGTATAAAACTAGTATTTTCAATAACGAGTTTCAAAATTAAAACATCTTCAATTTTTGGCTTTTCATATTCTGTTAATTTTTCTGATTCTTACTCATAATTAAACCAGTTTTACCAGTTAAACAGTTTTCAAATTTATTTCAACACACCACAGACATTTTTCAGTTATACGCCTACCATCATATACAGATTCAAGGAGGGACCCGTACGGGACCTAAAGCGTGAACGAACCCAAACGAAAGATTAAAAAGTTAAATTCTAAACTCTAACATCTTGATAATTGTCTTTCGTCTTTTAAATTGTCGAGAGCGTTAACCCGCTCGATACTGGTGGCAGCGATACCAACCATCGCGCTCAGAATAGGGTAAAAAGTATAGGGAATTGCCTTTCAATCTTCTAGTTGAAATAGCAGCACTCTCCTTTCTTTTACGTATTAGCCCTTTTACGTTGCGCCGTCGCACGCGCAACGTGACACAGGTAAGTCGATGCAATACAGCGCGTGGTGAAAACTAATCAATAATAAACAAGCAACAATAAACCCCACATACAACCATATTACTACTAAATCATAATATAAAGGTACAAGAAAACTAAACTACACTACAATAGATCAAAATTACTATGAACATATGTGTATATATAATATGTAACGAAAACACTCCAAATATAATCAATTTAATAAGTATACCGATGTAGATAATTAATTAAACTCCTCATACCATAGTCAGCTTAAATGATGCAGTTCCATCAAACCCCCTTTAATACCAATTAATAGAAAAGGCATATGGGTGCTAAACCAAGCCAGACACTCCTATAAGAATGTCATATGAGATCCACGGTCAAGAAATTCAAAGAATTTAAGGAACCATAACGCATATATGTATGTATAGAAATCCATAAAGACATTGTGTCATGCAGGACGGACTACCGCAGCGTATGCCTCCCTGAGCACCAGCCGTGTTAACCAATACTGAACTAACACTTTCCAAATCAGAATCAAAATCAGAATTAGAATTGTAATTAAGAAAGGGTAATTAATGTACAAAAGATTGCATAAAGTACCGTAAGTATTAAAAATACACAGATTCACAACTGTCACAGCTGCACTAGAATTGAATTAAACATAGTATGCAAAACAGTATCCTGAGGGGGGGTACGAAGAGCTACAAAAGAGCAGTAAATAATATTATAGGAACATGGAACGTAAAACGTAACACTCAATTGAAGAAGAAGTCACTGAAACATGTCAAGTGACCAAGAATAAAAATAAGAAAAGAATAAGGATAGTGAATAGTGAACGGCGAACAATCAACCAATAAACCAATAAACCAATGTCGTTACACGTCATTCATATCTAAATTGCTAAAGGATATATGATACATCTTATAGTCTACAATTAATTGACAATGCCTGGGAGCCCGAACAACCCCCGAAAGCTTAGAAACAATGCATGATACTACAAGAGGAACTAAGGAGCTAAGAACTAAGAAACAAGAAACCAGAATCAGAATCAAACCCACCCTCAAAATATGCAAAGGGATTATAAACGCAATATACGCATATGATATAAACTCATTAATCCATCCAATTCAGATAGACTCTTCTAAATTCCATAATACAAGACCCATTAAACTAAGTCAAATAAATATAACCGCAAATATAATCGCATATATAATCATCACAGATATAACCACAGATATAACCAATACAATACAATAACAATACTATAATACAATATTATAACATAATACAATATAACATAATATAATATAACATAATACAGCATATAATATATAATATATAATAGTAAGTAATGTAAATGCACCGAATGTATAAAATGCACAAAACGGAGTTAATGATACCACAGTAACTAATACACTGCAATTACACTACAATACAATACCTCCGAGCGTAGCACATTAGTACGCGCACTGTCACAGCAATCACATCCGCACGAATAAATACAAAATTTAAATTAGAAAATTCAAAATTCAATAATTTCAATAAATTCAATTCCATTAATTAATTAATTCAGTTCAATTGACACTTATCACTTAACACTTCGTATCATATCACATGATAGATGACCGATGACCATGTCAACGTCAACTAAGATAGGAAACCGGGCGAAGTAAAATAAAGAGCGCGACCATAAACCATAAAGAACATAGATACATAGTGTTCGAATTCCCTAGGCCATACCATAATGATTATCGACCATCAAATTAACCACCAAATCATCAAATTAATCAACTAATTATACAGAATATATAAACGTTCAAAAGCGAAAAGCGGAAATAAAAGCGAAAATACTTCAACAACTTTCAATAAAACACCGCGATGAAAACCAGAACTAAGGTACCTACGAAAGACAACGATAGCAAGACGCATCGTAATAAGTAAAGCATGCAATACTGCCCGAAGGTAAGCCGTAAAGCTATCCCTAGTCGGTAACCAACCGCAGCACCAGAGATATTACCAACCGCAAATATTCCATTCACCACATAATACTCGGCCGCTCGCTCCGCAACGGTTCCGTAACGGTTATCCACAGACCAATCATCTGCCGCGCAGCAATTACCTACCGCGCGCCAGTTACCCGGTACACACAGTTATCGACTGCAAAACCATCCATCGTGCAGCCGCGCAATCCTAGGAATCCATACTTACCATCAAACTTATCATCAAAGATAAGTCTGATATACAGTACTTTCACGAAGGTATAAAGCACACGAACATCAAATCAAGCTTCCAGACAGATCAAGATGGAGGATAAATCAGTTAGTAAAATCAATACTACGGTTATTTATTATATATAAATATGAATCATACGTTTGTAATAGGGTGGAATGAAACAAATATAAATTACATATAAATTACAAATTACAAACAATAAGGAAAAATAAAATGAAATCAAATGAATCAACCCGAATAAGATCCACAGATAGCGCAGATTGCAGGACACACTGTATTACTACATATCGCGCCGCAGAAAACAGATTATACAAAACAACAGAACAACAGAACAACAGAATCAACGGAATCAGGAATCGCCACAGAACGAAGGGCCGAATAAATAAATAGAATAAAACATTTAACTTAGATAAAATCAACCAGTAAAGTCAAACAACGTCAACAACGCATGCGATCAGGAAAGTCCCGTGAGCCCAATGTAACGACCCAGAGTGAGTTCGTCACTGCACCGACTTGTAGGGAGAGCGGTTCCCTTAGAAGGCGACTCGTATTCTGTGTTTTAGGGATTACGGGTTCGTGTGGTGTGCGGTTAAGGAGTGAAATCCAAACACTAATGTGCTAGAAACCGAATGAAAATATGTTTATTCAAAAATATAAGGTAAGTGAATTGAAATATAATATAAAAGAAAATCGCTGGTATCACAAATAGTGCGGCTAGAAATAGGAATACAGTAAGAAATTATAAGTTGTTCGCCCTAAATTGGGAATACAATAAGAAATATGTAATTAGTAATAAATATATGTAAGTAGAAATTAATAATAAGTAATTAATTGTAATAATCGATAGCGCTAACGCGAATGCGGCGTGGTCTTCCTGTACAGTCAATACTCTGTTTGGTTTTCAACAATGATTATGGAAACTAAATTCCAGAGGTTTGTGCTAAACTACTAGAATCCAGTTAACCCTTCCTATGGGTCGCAATCGGTTTCTGGTTGTACCAGAGCTGTGTTAATCGCAGGCCGTTCAAGGAGCTCCGCTCCTCGCTAGCTCTTTACACTTAAATGTAGGCTTAGCGTAACACCTGTGTAACACGTTGCGAACCGTGGATAGGAGGTCCACTGATCTGCGGTACTGCACGCCACCAGTGGAAGAGTAGGAAATAGCTGTAACTCGCGCTCTATCGCTGCCTAAACAGTTCAGCGCAAGCTTTTCTCTACTGTTCAGAATATTGTCTGCTTCAGACCGAGGCCTGAGAAGATCTGCTTCGAAACTGTGCGGAACGCCTCTATTTATACTCAGATCTTGCTGAGTCGGCACTTTTTTTCCGCATAGAGTTCTTGGGGTAGCTGGGTTTTTCCCATCACGTGGTAGTCCAGCATCCCCACTCTAGAATTCTACCCCACCGTATGCTTACTGGGGTTACGCTGGCGCGTGCGCGGTCAGACGTCGATAATTTATCGATAACTGTTTTACCGTCTGACTTATCGACCAAACTTTTACCGACGAATTTAATAGACTTGGTTATCGACGAAAATGAAAATGTTTATTACAAAAATTTATACATTAAATATTAACAATAAAAATAAAATACTCTGTATGAAATATATAAAAATTAATTACAATAAAGAAAATAAAATGAAAAAGATATTGTTTTTTTGATTATCGGGTCGTTACACCAATAAAAACAACTCTCGGTCAAATAATATTAGTAAGTAAAATAAAATAATAAATCAATGAAACTAGAATAAATCATGGTAACAGGCAACTAGCAGAAATGACATATGAAGCAGAAATGAATCAATAAATCAACAAAAATCGAATCAGATCAATGTATAGCTTTAATCAATCAACATCAAAATGGAGGAATGAATGAATAATAAATGAATGAATGTACGTAAACTGAATGCAGGTAAAACAGCTAAGGATAGTCACAAATTGGGAACTACAGAAAATGTGTGACGCGCAACATACGTAACCAACATAACCGACATACATAGCCGACATAATGTAATGTAATGTAATGAAATGTAATATAATGTAAAATAATAAATACAGCAAATGAGTTATATTCCAACTAAACATAACCGTAGGCCGTATTGGCTCAATCCCCCCTACTTTATAAATTATAGATTATACGGTTATAAGTCATAGTGTTGGAAAATGCGTTGATTTCAACCGTCGCCACACGAACCGCGGCAGCACCCTTCAGCGCGACCGGCAGCCACGATGGATGCCGGTCAGGCTGACCAATCACCGAGCTTGACGTCACCGGGAAGAAGCCAACGGCTCTTGCTACGACAAAGCCGGTGGTTCGGCCATTACGGTTTTGTATCGTTACGGTAAACACGTGCAGTACTGATTCCAAAAATTTCTAGTGCAATTAACGAATTTCGATTCGAAAGAACTCAGCATCGCAACGCGAATTCTGTGCCGACGGCCAACGCGAACTCGCGGTTAATCTAGTTCGTGCAAATCGAATCTTCACGATCTACGATCATCATAAATTCGTGCAACGCACAATTTATTGTAAATACTGTACATAGTGTATTTGTGCCTGTAAATATACATTGTTTGTTTTGTGCAATCTCAAGTGCATTCATTTTCAATTGCCGTCTCACTGCCGATCCTACATTCCGAACCGGTTCTCAATCGCAAGCTCAAGTCCTCCTTACAATCTCGAACACTTTTGAACACATAGATTGCAAATTGTAAATTGTAAGCGATTGCGTCCATACAAATGCAAAAGGAATAAAAATTTACACCGAAAGATGTATAAGGATAAATCAAAGCACGCCTCGCAAGCATCCAAGTTTCCGCCACTCTCATACAGGGACTTTCCAACAACCAGGCAACTGGGCAGCATGCATCGATTCAGAGAAAAGAAGAGAGATCCATATTGGGGCCTTGCAAGACAACACAATCGGCCAGAGTCGTCGCTCCAAACGACAATAAAGTGCCGTTCAAAACGAACGTCTTACCGATTAGGTAAGGAAGAGGAAACACTGTGGCCCCTTTCTTTGCGGTAACTCTGCACTATTCTAAGCTGTATTCACTATTCCGAGCTGCAGATGCCACTTCCAGCGCCGCTGTGCAGAAGAGGAACAAGAAGAAGAAGAAATATCTCGGAATATGTGCGTGACGCCCCTTTCCTCGATGTAAATCTGCAAATATCTCGGATACGGTGCGAGCTACTGCAAAATGTTAAGAGACCTTTTTTGTACAAAATTAAATTTCTTACTATTTATGTTCTATGAGATTTTTTGATCAGATGCGTAGTTTTGGAGCTATGGCTCCAAAAAACGCGGAATTTCACTGCGAATCGTTTCCAATTTACGAAAATTATACTTAAATAATGTCCGTTGTTTATAATTAACACCCCGAACACCGGAAACACGATGTCGATATGCAGCGTAACACGCACATCACGTTTTCGTTATTTAACAATAAATTAACACAATATTTAATGAAAAAACGACACAATAGTACTTCCGAACACATAATAAAAATGATTTTACCAAAAGACGCGAATAACTAAGCCGCTATCCACCGCGTTGAAAATCTAACCACGGAGCGACCACGAAACACGGCCGCTCTCCTCGACGCGTCGAGCGGGAACCCAGCCTTTTTTTTTCGTGAGGAAATCTTACATAAGACCCACCGCCACCCCTAGGGGAGGGCAGCGGGGGAGTGTCAGATTCCTACTGACCAAAACCCCACGGCGACCTCCTCTGGCGTATGGCAGAGGCTCCGGGACCTGATTGCTATAACTCCAGAGCCTCCCCCGCCATGCGCTGAAAGCGCCCCTCACCGGGGGAGTAACAACTCCCCCAGCCGGCACCAGGGACGCACCCGGTGCCGGCTACATCGCGGGGGAACTACGTGCAATAGCGGCCGGGCCCCCCAGCCCGTACCGCCTGCAGTCCCCGCGCCTCGATCACCCCACAGGCTACGGGGAAGAGCAACCTCCGCCTGCCCGCGAGGAAGAGCGGGCGCTGTCCTTCGCTCCGCCGGCTTCCGGTGCCGGCTACACCCCGGGTCCGCGTGCAATGGCGCCCAGACAGGGCGCCCGCGGCCCACCGAGTCGTCCCCCTGTGGGGTGCGGTGAGCTGTGGCCGGCCACCCTCCAGGGGGACTCCATCGGCTCCGCTGCACCCCCCCTGCGGGGGCCAGCGCCACTCCCAGCGTGGGAGGGTGAGGCCACTCTCCGCCCGTAGTCACCCGGCCCCCCAGCGGCGGACGGATAGGGGCCCCCGATTTGGAACGGGGTCCCCACCCGCCCACCCCCTGGTCCGACCGGGGTCCGGGCTCATTTCGTCCGGGGCGGGAGGGTACACCGCGACCCCTCCCGCCCCCAAGCAACGCCCCCGTAAAAATATTTCTCCCAGGAGGCGGGAGGGCACGCGGGCCCTCCCGCTACACTACCCCGTCGCGCATCCGTCGCGCCGGGGGGGCAAATAGCGAAAGCCGCCGTCGCCCCCCCCCCCGCACTCCTTACGGCGGCGGATCCCTGCGGCGTCGTCGCGTCCCACGTGGTCCGTAGAACCTAACCTAACCTAACCTAACCTAACCTAACCTTTTTTTTTAAATATTTTGACAGCAAGAAAATACATTTACGTAAGCGAGGAACCCGTCGGGTTCGGAGGGGTCTCGGGCAGTGTGGGACTCAAAGGTACATACCAAAACAAGTTTCCCTGAGTTGGATCGTTACAGTACCCCAATACCCACTAAAAACTTGCTCCGTATCGGCCACAGATACCTCCGGCAACCCCAGAGTGCTTTAATGGAGAGCATTTTGTGTAGCCACGCTGTTGCTTACACGTCGATCGACTCGGACGACCTAAAGGCGTTCAGTCGTCCAAAAACGTCGCGGGTAAGCCCCAGCGCACCTCCGTTTATAACGCAGGCTATTTTGACCGACGGTGATTTCATTTAGCCACAGAAGGTATAGAGTGCGTTGGTGGACACTCTACAGCCGCTGTGCGTACACACCGCCGGAACTGTGCATTATCCTTGCAGAATCATTTTTCCCAACCCGTATGTTTCCGCAGGAGATGTGTAGGATTGAGCTGAGCCGCTTGGTCACCAGAGGCCGCAACACACTTTTGGGCGGGCTAAGCCTCTCGATGGGCGGATCTCAGCCTGGGAGAGGTCGCGAAAACGAAGGAGTGCTCGCATGAATGCGAGAGTGAGGAGAGCCCGAGCCGCCGGACACCAGCGACCGCTTCACACATTTGGGTGAGCTAAGCCTCTCGATGGGCGGATTTCGGGCCTGGTATTGGTTAAGCGCACTGCGGAATGCACGCATGATATCGAGCGAAAGGAAGACTTGGGTTGCCTGGACACCATCGACCGCAACACACATTTGGGTGAGCTAAATCTCTCGATGGGCGAATTCCGGGCGTGGGAGAGGACGCGAAAAATTTTTCGAACGAAGGAATGCTTATGCGAAAGCACGCGGTAGCGCTCGGAACGCTCGTGTCGTTTGTCACATGCATTCATCCATCCATTCAGTTCATTCAATTCTATATTACATGTGTGTAAGGGCTCCGTAAGCGGAACGCTACGTATAGTGCGGATCCAATCAGAGAACCTAAGGGGAAGAGTAAGAAGGGTCGCGGTTCGCCGAGAGTCGGCCAGCGAGAGGAAGGTTCAGGCCGGCCGGTCTCGATCCACTGCCCGGCAGGTACATTGAGAGGGAAAGATCGAGCTCGGGATGCTGTGAAGAGCGAGCGCGAGAGAGGGGATCAAAGAAGAAGCCGCGGGTCGGAATCCGGGAGAGAGCCGAGACGCGAGCGTAATGCGTCCGAGATTAGAGGTCACTGATTTGGGATCGCGCGTCATGTTAATGCGATTTTAATTGAATTTAATTTAATTGATGAAAGGAAATTTAAAATGTAATAAAATTCAAAATTTATCAAAATCTAAAATTTACAGAAAACTAGAATTGATGTTTCGTGTTTGAAGAACCACATTAATATTATAATTAAGAATTCATACGAACCAAAACCTTGAATTTTAAATTTGCCATGAAAATTAATTTTAAAGGTAATTAAATACAATTTTCGCGAAAGAAAGTTCGTGCAGATTGCTTTCAAAATTAATTATCAGAGAGAGAGGTAGATGTATGGAAAATGTAGCATGTATTAAAATTGGATTTTCGAAATTTGAATTTTAGATTAGGCACGAAAGCTAGCAGTTTTAAGCGTCTCGTTGGGCGGGTGGGAGGCGCGTACTGACGGGTGATGAACGGATTACGTCACCCGCTCGGAGGTAGCGGCCGAAACTGGGTCAATGGGTCAGCCGTCGGTCGGCGTCTAAAGGGGGTGCGAACGAACCGTGTTCGTGTACAAAGGGTCCGATACTGCCAATCTGAAGGGGCTTCGCGCGCAATTCCTTTTTAGTCGCCTTTTACGACAAGCCAAGGAGGCTGGAGACGTATTCTGTAACCCCCCGCCTCCAGGGGAGGATGGGATGTAGTCTTCCACAGTAAATGTGTTAGAGCTAGAAGTTTCCAGGATTTAAGATTAGTGACAAATTAAGCTTTATGATTTGGGGTTGTGAAATTGTGTTGATGTTAGACATGAGATCCGGGAGGAGTTCTGGATTTGGATTTTAAATTGAATTTAAATTGAGGGTAGTGTTGATCGCGGGAATCGTAGTCTAAAAGTAATTAAATATAATTTGTGCGGATGCGATGTAGATGAATAAATGCTCGTTATCTTAGAATTAAAGTTATGGGGAGGCTGAAATGGGTGATCAAGGAGAAGAATTGTACTTGAAATTATGGGGTTGTGAGAATCTTGAATTAAGATAACATAACACATAGAAACTGAAAGTTCAAAAGTAAAAGCAGATGTGTACAGTAAGAATGGGTGTGGATCCTGAGCAGAATGTAAAAGGTGAAAATAGTGGAGAAATAAAAACATAAATAAAGAAATAAATGGAGGAATAGGGAAAAAGGACGGTAGAGAACAACGAAAAACAGCCAGAAACAGTTGTAAGCGGAAAGTTTGTAAAGCGCCATACGGTACATTTGGAGTTAAGCTGTACCAGGTGTCGGGTAGGGTAGGCGATAAAGTAGGTGATGGGTAATAAACGGGCAATGAGGAGCAAGGCGCTAAAGGAGGCGACGTAGGGTAAAAGCGGTGCGAGTTCGCAAGGAATAATAGAGTAATAGAGTGAAAGTACAGTGAAGCAGTAAAGCAGAGTAAGGCAGTAGCATAAACTAGGAGGCCTGCTCGAGCGACCAGAAGGAGACAAAGGAGAATGGAAACAATAAGGAAAATAAAGAAGTCGGAGTTTTATTGTTCACGTGAAGCGTAGCTGACAAAAAATAAATATGCAGGGGCACGCTGACGGGCGCGGGAGTCATGTCGGAAAAGTACCCGTGCCTGACTATCAAGGTGTAGTGGGTGTGCAGGAGATGCCGCATGGAGGGAGCTACATATTCGCGTACAGCAGGAGGGTCCAAAAAAATAGAGTAGATAGGGTCATGGTTCGTCGAGAGTCGGCCAGCAAGAGGAAGAATCGGGTCGATCGATCTCGCTCCACTGCCCAGCAGGAACAGCAAGAGGGAAAGATCAAGCACGGGATGCCGCAAAGAACGAGCGCCGGGGGGGGGGGGGAGATCAGAGAAGAAGCCGCGAGTCGGGATCCGGAGGAGAGCCGAGACGCGAGCATAATGCGTCCGAGATTCGAGGGCGCTAATTGGAGATCGTACGCCGCAGAAAATGCCATTTAAATTAAATTTGATTAAATTGATTAAGATGTAATTTGAAAAATGTAATAGAGTTCAAAGTTCAACAAAATCTAAAATTGGCAGGGAACTAGAATTGGTGATCCGCAGTTGAAGACCGCGACAATATTATAATTGAGAGTTGATACGGGTCAAACCTTGAATTTTAAACTTATCATTAAATACGGAGGTAATTAGATACAATTTCCGGGAGAGAAAGTTGGTGCGGATTGTCTTCAAAATTTGTTTCCAGAGAGAGAAGTAGGTGTTCGGAAAAAGGAGCATATCTTAGAATTGTGTTATCAAGATTGGAATTTAAGATTAGACGTGAGAGCTAGAAGTATTAGGGCGCCTCGTCAGGCGGGTGAGAGGCACGTACAAGCAGGTGATGAGCGGATTACGTCACCCACTCGCAGGTAGCGGCCGGAACCGGTTCAACGAGTCACCCATCGGCCGGTGTCCGAAGGGATGCGAACGGGCCTCGTCCGTGCATGTCGGCTTGTTGCTGCCTATCTAGAGGGGCTAAACGCGTGGTGCCTTTTAAGTCGCCTTTGACGACAGGCTAGGGAGGCTGGAGACGTATTCTCCAACCCCCGCCTCCAGGGGAGACTTGATTCTATACTTCCACAGCAAATAGGATCTGATATAATCGAAAGTCTGGTCTATGCTTTACTAAGTAAACACCCTTGTCCGTTATTGATCAGTGAGTGCAATTGATTTAATTGTAATTTATTCACGTTATTAATGTTGACTTGATTAGTTCCTTTCATCGAAGGCTTGGTAAGTTTTGGGTTGCCGGGCTTTGTTGAAGAAGACCACGAGACACCTGCTTCGATCGAGGGGAGGCGAGAAAGCGAGGGGAGTGTGCCGAAGCGCGTGTCTCGAAAGCGGGGCTCAAGGATGAGGGACTACCCCACGCAGGTTCCCCCAGCCACAACGATTGCCGGCCGCTCTGGATATAACTTGGGGCACCTCGTAGGGGCCTTCATTTAGTACATTTCTAACTAGGGAAGTCGCTAGTTCGCGCTGTTTGTGGTGCTCCGAATCGAAGCTTGGAGCAATACGCGTGTGTCGATACGTGCGCCGTGGTGCAGTGAGGGGTTATTGTTCATAACTAAGCGCAGCATATCAGCACAGCGCACCACAGCACATTGCTCATCCTCGCAGCGAAAAGGACCCGCTGTTGCCGACAACGCCCACGCGCCAACGCGTCTATAGCAGAGGCGGGTGAAGAAGAAGAGGAAGGAGGAGTAAAACAGAGGAAGAGTGACGCAGCCGATCACTATCAGTCATCCTACGACAAGCATCGCTGAGTAAGTAAGTATTGAGTGATCATTTGTCGATTAACGTTTATCGCACCATCCTTGTTTGTTCAGCCTGCCCGTTACTATTGTTGCTGATGTTGGTGTTAGTTCCGCTGCCGTTGCTCCTATTAATACGTAGCTGGTTAGTCATTGATTGTCAACCATGCTGGATATTGGCCGAATACCGACTGAAAATAGCTGTTCGGTTTGCCGGTGTCCTGATACTAATTACTTAGTTCTATCCTTACTCTTGATGATGTTGATTGAATTAGTTCGATCTTGACTAGCTTAATTAATTAAATATATTCAGTTAAATCCTGGCTTGGCTTGACTTCGCTTCACGTTGTCGAGTGGTTCCATGACTTGTTTCTAAGTCGGGTCAGGTCAGCCCGCTGTCCCGCTTCATCCTTGGATTGGGTTGCGTGAGTTGAATGAAGTTGATAGGGCAGGGCAGAGAGGGAGGGCGATGCACGCAGATTGATGCGAGTCAGTTGAAACAATCCCTTCCGTGCTACAGTTGTTCCGATTTCTCCCCCTCTTTCCCCCTTTCTTTTTCCCTTCCCTTTTTCCTTCCTTTCTCTTATTCTCTTTCCCTTCCTTTCTTTTCCCCTTTTTGATTCAGATTTAAGTTATAGATCATAAGTCATTTGCTTCGCTTTCCGAACCCATGTTGTGGTTTAGGATCCTTGTACCGCGAGGGTCATAACCGGGGTTGTCATCGCCGTTACAAGTCGCAGTAAGTGTTGATCACTGCCATGTCAGTTCAGTTCGACTTAAATGTAGATCCTTGTACTTAAGAGTGCCCGTTTCCTTTTGTTCCGATAGCTATGTTACTGTGCTGCTAAATCTCCGAGCCGAAGAAGAAAGAGAAGAGGAAAACATGTCTGCGTTCAGCGTACTGTAGATCAATTTAAACAGATGCCGCGCGGCACAGGATCTCTTGTGGCAGGCCGTGAACGAGTTTCGCGCGGATATAGTCGTCATCAGTGAGCCGTTTAATCCTCATCCGAATTGGCATCAGGACAGGAGCAGCTCAGCCTGCGAGTGGTATACGAGTCGTCCTAGCTGCGACATGGGGGTGACTAGAAAGATGTTTGAGTCAGACGGATGCGTGGCATTGGAGACTCGCGAGTTTGTGATAGTGGGTTGTTACTTCTCACCATCACTGACTATAGAAAGATTTGAAGGTCAATTACGGGGTCTTGCGACATGTCTGTCAAGTGTTAGGAAACCGATTATAATCGCCGGGGATTTCAATGCCCGCTCTCCGCACATGGGATCAGATCGCGTGGATTCACGCGGTCACCGTATGATGAATTTGATCGAGCAAGCAGGGCTGATGCCCGTGGCAAGTCAAGGAGGCCCGTCATTCAAGCGTGGTGGCGTGGGTTCACGAATCGATGCCCTTGCGTGTAGCCGCAGCATCCACGGTCGAATATCTAGGTCCACAGTGTCCACGCGCTATTCGGGGTCGGATCACCGCTATTTTATTCATCGATTTAAAGCGAGACCAGAGGCTATTGGTTCGCCCGAGGATTCTCTTTGGGAGGCGAGACTAGGTCGCCCGGACATGGAGGCGAGGACGGAAATAGTGAGCGGCCAGTTACCGATGCCGGGATCCCTGGATCCAACAGTTCAACGTAGTCAAGACAGAGGAGCTGCAGCAGCCGGTCCATCGGAACAGTCCGCGCTACCGCCGCTGTGCACCGTGGCCGAAATTGATGAAGTGATTAAGGAATTAGAGACGCTCTTTCAGTCAACCCGTCCACCATTGCCGACCCGCAAGAGGAGGAAAATACAAAATGTACTATGCTGGGGCCAGGAGATAGCAGATCTTTATCTCCAAGCAAAGCGTCTCCGCCACCACTGGCAGTAGGTGGCTCGCCGGAGCACGACGGCAGCACGACAGCAGGCACACCCGTATCGCATGGAGATGCTGGAAAGCCGACGTGCCTTATCCTTGGCATTGCGTCGAGATAAAGAGGCATCGTGGAGTGAGATGGTCTCGACTATCGAAGAAGATCCGTGGGGGAAACCCTACAAGGCGGTCATGAATCGTATGAAGGGGAAGTCGCCCCTGGTTCGCCTCAACCGAGAGGAGTTCCACGCACCGGTGTCCGCGCTTTTCGTGGTGGAGCAGGAGCGACAAGAAGAGGCTGTCATCCCAAGGGGTAGTGCAGCAGAAGAAGAGGAGGAAGACGAAGCAAGAGGAGAAGAAGCAGCGCAGGCTTCATTGATCTGGCCTCGTCAGGAAGGAGCGTCAACGTCGTCGGCATCCAACGGAGGCGAGATCGCGGGGGTAGCCGCAGGGTCAAGCGCTGTTCCTCCTAACACCAGAAAGAGATGCTGAAGCCCAGGGGAGGGCACCTCGCGCCAGGGGGACGTGTTTACGAACGAAGATGTGAGGTACGCAATGGGGATGTTGAAGAAAGGAAAAGCTCCGGGTCTAGATGAAATCCCTGGCGAGGCCGTTCACGTTCTGCGTAACACTGCATTCGGCTGGGTTTGTGCCCTTTTCAATTCCTGTCTGAGGCTAGGATACTTTCCAAGGGCTTGGAAAGTAGGGCGTCTGGCTTTAATACCGAAGGCCAGGATAGTCTGTAATTCTCTTTCCGACCTTCGACCGCTTTGCATGCTGTCAGACATGGGGAAGTGTTTCGAATATGCTTTGCGCGTGTTAACGCTAGAAGCGATTCGCCTGTCTGGAGGGCTGTCGGTGCGTCAACTTGGGTTCACGGAGGGCAGATCAACTCATCAGGCGATGAAGGTGGTCATGTCGGAGTGGGATCGTGCGCGCAGAGGGCGAAATCACTGTCTGCTAATTACCCTTGATGTGAAAAATGCATTTAATACAGTGCGTTGGGACCGCATCCTGGCTGCAGCCGAGCGCCGTGGTTTTCCGACGATAATAATGGACATGTACGTAGCTATTTAAGCGGGCGAAGAGTGGGAACCCGGACGCCAAGCGGTGAGTGGGTGGAAGCAGCTGTATTTGGTGGGGTGCCACAAGGATCAGTGTTGGGACCACTGTTGTGGAACCTATCGTACGACGGGCTGCTGGAGGTGCTGCTGCCACCAGGCGTGACAACCGTGGGTTTCGCGGATGATATGGCGCTGCTTATAGTCGCCCGATCATTAGACAGAGTGCGCGTGCTGGCAGAACATGCCTTACGTGTGGTGGGAGCGTGGTACGAGAGAGAGAGACTGGTTCTCGCGAAAGAGAATACTGAAGCAATGCTCTTAACTGGGCGGCGCGTACCCGACGGACTTGTACTATCGTAGGAGGCCGCGATAATCATCGTACATTCGGGAAAGAGCGTCTAGCACGACGTTGTGGGTTCCCCTCCGGTGGACGATTTCCATCGGCTGGCCTTGAAGGGTTAAGGCCCACCGGGTCAATCGTCCAGTAGGGTCCTTAAGGTGGTGAAGCCACCGGAGACTATTGTGGTCCGTCACCACGGTGATTTCGGACCCTTCAATATAGGGGCGGAATTTTTGGGTCGCCCACACGACGGCCAGACACTCCCTTTCCGTTACGGAGTAGTTCCTCTCCGCGCGAGTGAGGGAACGGCTAGCGTAGGCTATTGGGTGTACTTCACCGTCTACGGTCTGGACGAGAACTGCCCCGACAGCCGTATCGCTAGCGTCGGTTTGAAGGGAAAAGGGAAGGGTAAAATCGGGACGAGCCAGGACGGGAGTTTTGGTGAGGGCCATTTTCAAGGTTTCAAAAGCGGATGCTTGCTCAGGACCCCACTCCCAAGCAACATCTTTTTGTAGGAGACGGGTAAGGGGAGTTTGGTCTTTGGAAACATCTTTTAAAAATCGGGAATACCATTTTACCATGCCAAGGAAGCGTCGGAGTTGTTTAAGGGTAGGAAAGGATGGGTTCTATATTCTCTGGATCGGTAATCATACCGTCCTTATTTATTAAAAAGCCGAGATATCGGACCTCGGAACAACAAAATTCGCTTTTTTCACGGTTTATTTCTAAATTCGCCTCTCGTAGTCTGGTCAAAGCTTTCGCGAGCCATTCTAAGTGTTCCTCGTACGTGTCGGTCGCGATTACCACGTCGTCTAAATACGCGAAGATGTGTGGCTCCCAATCGGGAGTGATCAACTTGTCCATGATGCGTTGGAAGGTCGCGGGGGCGTTGGTGAGGCCGTAGGGCATACGGGTAAATTGGAAAAGGCCTCTACCGGGAACTGCAAACGCGGTGATTTCTTTACAGGAGGGATCAAGGGGGACTTGGAAATATGCTTGGCTAAGGTCTAATTTGGAAATATAACGAGCAGTTCGGAGGCTGTCGAGGATACGATCCATGCTAGGGAGGGGATAGGCATCTTTTTTAGTGACTTTATTAACGTCACGGTAGTCTATACAAAATCTGTAGGAGCCGTTGGGTTTGTGGATTAGGACGGGACGACTACACCAGGCACTAGAGGAGGGTTCGATTATACCGGATTGGAGCATTGAATCTTCTTCTTTTTGCGCAGCTTCTAAAACACGGGGAGCCGTTGGTTAATAGGAGGGTGGCTTTGAACATCAATAGAATGTGTAACAAGAGGAGTGGTTCCTAAGGTAGAGGATGGGGGTGGGATGAGGCGATCAAGAAGGGTTTGAATTCCCGAGATTTCCTCGGGGGTTGCTTCGGAAAGTCCGGCGCAAGCGGGGTCCATGGGAAACGAATCGGGTGAGGATTCAGGGTAGAAGGGGTGAAGAGGTCCGTTCGGAGTCCGCCACGTCCTTAGATCTCCGTCTATGGTAATTCCAAACCGGGCGATAAAATCCATCCCTAGGGCTACCTCATACCCTAATGACTCGCTTGCGCGGAGGGGGAGGTTGTGGATTTCGTCATCGACCTGGATCGCGACGGTGAGCTCTCCGAGGATTCTCTCTTTTATGTTGTTGGCTAGGATCATGCAGGCTTGGGAAGGGTTTAAATGGAGTCTGAATAATTGTGCGATTTTGGGACCTGCATAGGAATGGGTTGCGCCGGTATCAAGGAGGGCTTGGAAGATATATTTACCGTGCTGCAAGGGGAGGAAAATGCGATTATCGCCGGGATAGGGTTCTGTACGGGACTCTACTAAAGGGGATTTCCTTGGAGTTGGAATCGGTGCGGTTGAAGGAGTTTTCGGGGGTTTCTGGACGCGGGATTTGGGGGGTTGGATCGGGTTTTTCGGGGAGGTCGCATCGACCCTTACATCGACCCTACTTGTTTGTTTCTCGACAAACAATTCGGGCATTCTGGTGCGATGACGCCGAACTTGCCGCACCGGAAGCAAAACTTCCTCCTCGGCTGCTGGCAGGCGCCGAACCAATGCCCCGCTTGACCGCAGTTCCAACATTGGCCGGGAAGGGAGGATTGGGTTGGGAGGTTGGGGTGGTGGTTGAGGCCAGGGTAGCGGGGTTGGGAATGTAAGGTTGGGGGCGAGGCGGTGGAGTACGGATGTGTCAGACAGCGATTGACATGGACACGGCGGTTGGGGTTACTGCGCGTGACACGCGCGTATCGTACCGTTTCATCAGAGACATTGTGCGCGCTGTCAGGTTGCATGCCGTGGGACTTGTTCATAAGGGCCAGGGCCGCTTTGTATGGGTACGAGGAGGCGGAGGACCCGGAAGAGCGCGTGAATCTGCCGCAGGTGGTGCAATATGACACCTTTGATCGCTGGCAAACTCGATGGACAACCTCGGAGAGCGGCGCCTGGACTCGCAGGCAGATTCCCAACATCGAGGCGTGGGTGGAGAGCAATGGAGCACGTTACCTAACCTATAATCTGGCGCAGGTGATGACAGGTCACGGATGCTTTGCTCATTATCTCCATCGGATAGGAAGAAGTCCGTTCCCGAGCTGCTGGTTTTGCGATCCTCCAGTGGACGATGATGCGTGCCACACAGTGTTTGTGTGTGATCGTTGGGCAGTGCAACGAACACTTCTATACCTGGAGGTAGGGGAGCTGACTCCAGAGCCGTTTGCAAGCTGTCTTCTGGATAGACGAAGGCGACGCTCTCGTATATCGTTTGTAACCGAGGTGATGACCAAAAAGGAGAGTGTGGAGAGAGCAAGAGAACGCGCATGGTTAATGGTGCCTCGTCGAGTCCGCCGGCGAGGCTCCCGTCGCTCCCGCGGCACACGCGTATCCCGGGCGAGGGGTGGCCGCGGGCGCCGGTGAGGCCAGACCGGCGAAATTAATCGCATTAGTGAGGGCAAGCCAAACGCACGCACGTACTCAACCCGACCACCTCATAATGTTTGCGAGTATGTGAGTTAAGTATGTGAGTTTAGTATGTGTATTATTGTATCTGCGAGTTTATCTGTGAATTTATATGTCAAGAAAACATTTGTAAGGGAAGGTAAGGAGTTACGTAGAATGTTATGAATAAATGGACGCCTTGCAGGCATTATTGCTTGATCATAACTTAATGTTTGTGTTTACCCAGTCCAGTAATAGGAATGCTGTACTCGTGTCATAAAATAGGGCACATACACAGAAGTTCGAAGGTAGGGTTCACTCATTGAGTTGATCATTACCGGCACAATCGATGCCAAGTATATTATTCGCGTGTCTGGAAAATTGAGGCGAAGTCGTACTCGTGAGGCCACGCTGAGCGAGAGCAGGGAGGAAGGGGAGCCGCGAAGGAGCACTTCCGCACGGGCAACTTGCCAAGCCACACAAAATCCGACTTAAAAATTTAATGGGTGCAGCATGCAGGCCAGGCAGTCCGAAGCCGGGTTAACGAGTTCCGTCACCTTTGGCAAATAGCAGTTGGGAAGGGCCCACACGGGGAGTACGGTAAGGAAAATCAACCGCGGATCGGAGTCCGGGAGAGGGTCGAGACGCGAGCTTAATACGCCTGAAACTCGAGGTCATCAATTGAAAATCATGTTGTGCAAAATGCAATTATGATTCAGTTGATGAAACGCAATCATGAAATAGTCAAAAATTCGAAAGTTGACAAGGAACCAGGGTCAATGATTCGTAGTTGAAGGACTATGTTAGTATTATGATTGAGAATTGAGAAGAGTCGTAGATTTGAATTAACTTATCATAAGAATAAAATTAAGAGGCAATTAATACAGTCCCGCGAAGGCAATTGATGCGAATCTTTCTCAAAATTAAGCGTTGCCAGGGAGATAGGTAGGTATTCGAACAATGAAGCATGTATTAGAGTTGAGTTTTCATGATTGGATTTAAAATTAGGCGTGAGAGCTAGAAGTTTTAAGCGTCTCGTCAAGCGGGTGAAAGGCGCGCACTGGCGGGCGATGAGCGTATTATGTCGCCCACTCGCACGTAATGTCCAGAACTAAGTCGATGAGACGACCATTGTCCGATGCAAGAAGAACTGCAAGCGAGCTGCGTCCGTGTACGACGGCCTGAAGGCGCCAATCTGGAGAGACTCCGCGCGAGGTCCCTTTGTAGTCGCCTTTTACGACAAGCCAGGGAGATTGGAGACGTATTCTGTAACCCCCGCCTCCAGGGGAAATTCAATTCCATATTTCAAATCATAGCCCAGCAAAGAACCAGGACACGAACCTGATGAGCCTGGAGTTTGAGGTTGCCGATTGACAGTCGTTCAGCGCAGGAAATGCAATTATATTTAGGTTGATAGAATGTAGTTTGCATAAAAGAGTATGTTATAGTTCAACATTTCCAAATTAAGGACAACAGGGAGCTAGAGTTGATAATTCATAATTCATAATTATGAATCTATACTAGTGATTAGAAGTTGAGAGGGATTCGTAAATTGAGTTTTGTATTAACGTGGGAGTTGAAGCTAAGGCGCCATAAATGTAAGTTCACAAAATAGGCTGCTGATCACTATTTCAGGATTTGGGATCAGCAGAATGCTAGAAACGATGTTCGCAGAGTGAAAGGTTACATTAGAGCTATGAGAGGTTTCGTACTCTGGTTTTAGGTACATATGTGAGCTAGAAATTAGATTTAAGATTGGATGGATTCAACCGTTGATGAGCCGGTAATCGCAGTTGGTTATTTCCCTAGCTGCTTGCCCAAGCAGTTGCACAATTGAAGTTAGAGTATAATTGAGACTTCAGCAGGTCAGAGATCACCCGAACCGCGTGAGCCACTCGTTGGACGCGAAGCACCTCATCGAGAGATGGGAGAAACATGCGGACGAGCGACGAGCGAATTCCGCCGCCCGCTTGCGAGTGATGATAAAAACAGGTCAGTGGATCAGCGATCAGTCAACGTCCAAGGAGTGTGGCCAAGTCGCGCCCATGCACGTGAAACCCGCCGTTAGCTGTAATAAGGACTTCGCGCGCGACCCCTTTTGCTTCATTTTTAACAACGTTGGCCCAAGGAAGCTGGGGACGGGTTCTACAATCCCCGCCTCCAAAGGGAGTTCAATTCAATTAATACAGTTCTCTACTTTGCTAGTTGGGCGGACAGACGAGCCATAGTGCCACAGGAGATATAAGAGATATGAAAGAAGCATTCATAGATTTAGGCTATACTTGGTTACATGAGGGTTTAGCACAATCGTTTGCATATTTCTGACAGAGAGCCCGATACTTGGTGAGCAGACGACAGCTTCCAGAAGCCATCACCGGTTTGTAATTAACAGAGAGCAAACTATGTTTGAATTAGGTTATGCAAGTGTGTTTGCGTTTGATTAGTTTATAATGTATGAAGCTGAAATTGAGACTAGGGTTGAGGCTGGGATTGAAATTAAAATTTCCTGGTTCAAACTTACCCTACCTTCGGTTATTTGTGCGGGAGTGATATACCATTATGACAACCGTGGGCGGCTCGCAATGTGTGTTGCAGTTGCCCTTTCGTAAGACAGGCTGAGAAGGTGTCAAACTTGATTGATATGCCAAATCAGGGTTGATTAGCCGTCCAGATAAAAGGCAGCATCAACAATGGCAGCAGTGCACGTAACCTTCCTTTGGTTCTCTCAAAACCTCATGTCACAGTTCTCATCTCGTGAGTCGGGTTGGGTAGATGTCAATTTAGATTAGGTGAGGCAGATCAGGGTGAACCAGTCGCCAAGATAAGGAGGCTGCATCAGCAATGCCCATAACACTCGAGGTCCTCGATGAATGTACGTCGCAGCCACGAAATAGAACCGCAAAGCACGCTTGCAGTAAAACATTAGCGAAGCGAGCTCGTATCACTGGTACACTTCCGTAACACTTATAGAACCGCACAGATTACGGGGAGACACAAGAAGAACGCGCACACACATGCACCAAAGAAGATAACCTAGCACTTAGTATCCACATAGTCGTGAGGCGCCGCGAGGCACAGCAAGGGCCGCAGAGGTCGCGAAATCGTAGGAATTACTGATGTTGCAAAACCGAAGAAAAACCGAAGAAGTTGTAGAAAATCAAGAAAAATCAAGGAAACAAAGAACAATGCAACCCCGCAGCGCCAGATGCCTGGCAGGCCACGGGACCCTCGAACGACACGTCCGACCAGCTCGGCAGCCAGCACGAGACTCCAACCTTTTTTTTTTTTTTTTTGGGGTGGTTGATGGAAGAGGAAAATGCATTTATGCACGCGCGGGCTACCCCCTTTTCGCACTATTCGGCTAGAGGGGACCCGGGCAGTGTGGGACTCGTATCCCCAGAAGGGGACCCTGGCGCCCATTGGTGGGGGCAAACCCAAAGAGGCAAACCTGAAGGGGCAACCTGATAGCCCTACCCTAAAGGGTGGGCTCAAAAGATAGGGTCACAGCCCAGAAGGGGCGACCCGGCGGTACCCAGAAGGGGCATCCACGGCCTGATACACTACCCACTAAAAACCCCTCCCCTGACGTAGGCCGCCGGAACCGTTTCATCCTTTGTGGATATCTCACATGAACACAGCGATAGCCGCAACGGCGCTTCGGCTCCCTAGCTTTCATGACGCTTTCGTCCACCCTCAATCCGCCATACGCATATCAAGCTATAAGGGATTGAGGATCCACGCCGCTACACCTCCGATCAAGCGGTAGGACATTTTCAACCTGTACGATAAGGCACAGGATTTTTCTTCGACTACGACCAGGAACCGGAGGTACCCACTCAACGGTTGGCCGTGCCTGTATTCACCTGCCTGGCACTTGCCAGGGCAGAAGCTTCTTCTTCGACTACGGCCAGGACCGGGACATCTTGCCTCCCGTTGACCGTGCCATGCCTTGTTCCACCTTGTAGGATGCTGAAGATGTGCATTTTCTCTGAGGTCATCTCTCCCACCTTACCCCTGCCGGGACAGGCCATTTTTCTTCGACTACGACCAGGAACCGGAGGTACCCACTCAACGGTTGGCCGTGCCTGTGTTCACCTGCCTGGCACTTGCCAGGGCAGAAGCTTCTTCTTCGACTACGGCCAGGACCGGGACATCTTGCCTCCCGTTGACCGTGCCATGCCTTGGTCCACCTTGTAGGATGCTGAAGATGTGCATTTTCCCTGAGGTCATCTCTCCCACCTGACCCCTGCCGGGACAGGCCATTTTTCTTCAGCACAGCCAGGTCCCGGCGCGAGTCCTTTCCCCGGTTGACTGTGCCACGTCTTCGTAGGCTGCAATCCTCGATGACCTGCTCCTCGCACACTCGCACACACTCGCACATTCTCACAAGATCTGAAGCACACAAAATAAATGATTAAGTATATTAATGAATGAAAGCTCACCCGTGTTCTGCTTCACTCCTTCAGAGCGTCCTCTTCTCACTGCAGCGCCCCAACCACGACTGTCCTCTTCGCTGTCTTCCATCTTCACGCCCCCCTTTTAGTCGCCTCTTACGACAGGCAGGGGTTACCGTGGCTGTATTCTAAACCCCCCAGCCACAGAGGTGGCGAGACTCCAACCTAACCTAACCTAACCTTTTTTTTTTTTTTTGTTTCTGTTGGAAGAGGAAATGCGTTTGCGCACGCGCGGGTTGGTTCCACTTTTCGTCTATTCGGCTAGAGGGGACCCGGGCAATGTGGGACTCATGTCCGCCCTGAGGGGGCAGCCTGGCGCCCGTTTGGTGGGAGCAAACCCAAAGAGGCAACCCCAGAAGGGGGCAACCTGGCAACCCAACCCTTAAGGGTTGAGTTTAGCCCAACAGTAGGCCACAGCCCTGAAGGGGCGACCTAGACGAGCAGCCCAGAGTGGGCACTCCCGAGGCTGGACATACTACCCACTAAAACCTCTCCCCTAACGTGGGCCGCTTGCACCTTTTCACTCGTTAGAATTCATAAAGGGATACCAGCGTCTAGCCACAACGGCGCTTCGGCACTTCAACGCATTTCGCGTTATTGCGGCCTCCCGCACAAACGCCATGCGCAAGCACTTGGGGCATCTGCGGATCCACGCCGTTGCACCTCCGATCCAGCGGCAGGACATTTTCAACCTGTACGGTAAGGCACAGTATTTTTCTTCGGCCACGACCAGGAACCGAAGTAAGCCCGTTCCGGGTGATCGCGCCATGTGTTCACCTGCCGAAAACAGGAACTTGCTCTTCGACACGGCCAGGAACCGGGACATCGTATCTCCACGGCTGACCGTGTCCATCTTCGTCCACCATGGTTGGTTGATAATGATGATGTGGCTTTTCCTAGATGTCATCACGCCCACCTGTCCTTCCACGAGGACAGGCCATTTTTCTTCAGCAACGATCGGCACCGGGGGGATAAACTCCAGGATCACACCATCCCGGCGTGACCGCGCCGCCTCTTCACCAGCCTGCAAAGCGAGGTCAGGGCTTCCTCTTCGGCCACGACCAGGAACCGGAGCTCCTGCTCAACGGGTGATCGCGCCATGTCTTCACCAGCCTGCAAAGCGAGGTCAGGAGCTTTCTCTTCGACCACGACCAGGGACCGGATCTCCTGCTCAACGGGTGATCGCGCCATGTGTTCACCTGTTTAACAGGGCTTGCTCTTCAACACAACCAGGTCCCGGGGCGAATCCTTTCCCCGGTTGGCTGTGCCACGTCCTCGTAGGCTGCAATCCTCGGTGACTTGCTCCATACATACTCCGCATACACATACAAACCCTCATAGCAAGTATAGCACATCATAACACGTCAATGCTCAGAATTGCGACAATAAATAATGAATGAGTGAATGAAGAATGGGTAATGAATAATGAATCAATCAAATGAATGAGTGAATGAGTGAGTGAATCAGTATGCCCATGAATAGCAGTGCCCAAAACAAACACTAAATAAATAGCAGCTGAATAACAAATAACAAATAAATACAGAAATAAACAATTATAATAAACATAATTAGCCGTGATTAAGCGTAGTAAACCGTAATAGGCCGTAGTAGACCATAAGTCAGCAAATACAAAAAATACAAACGCAAGATCAACGTATATATACATCTAATTCAACTGAGCAGTTAAGGAATAGCTAAAATGAAAGAAGGAAGGAATCGTTAAAATAACGAACGAAGAAATCAGTAATAACATGCAAACATGTGAACTAAGCATAAGTATAGTGAAGGAGCAGGCAGGCGGGCATATGTCGGCACATGTGAACTTGACATAAGAAAGGCAAAACCCGATAACCTCAAACGTCAACAAACGTCAACATACAGCCAAGCAGCCAAGAAGCAGGAGACGACTAGTAAAAGAGCATTTAGTATATGACACTATGGGGTTAGGTCGGTATTGCACAACAGAGTTCGTGTGTAGACTGTTTTATTCACGGTTCTCCTCCGCGTCCTCGGTTCTGCCAACCGCTACTGGCTAGGGATTTTCCCTAGCGTCCCCTACACCACCCCCCTCGCCGGTGTTGGCGGGATTTACAAATTTCGGGTGTCTGTAGGTTTTTTCTCTTACTTTCTTTCTCTTCTTTTTCTTTTACAAACATCTACAAACTATTATTTATTTATACAATGCAACTATGACTATTGTTATTCTATACAACTTAACTATATATATGTAAAAGATAGGTATCCTATTCCTATTGGTAAGTATTTCGCGTTTCGTCGAAAAGCACAGTCTTTCTTTTGAACTCTTTGGTAAGTACAGGTACTTGGTTTTCGATATTGCTTAAAATAAACGCGGGTTTCAGTCTTTCTTTTGACACGTTCACGTTTCGGTCGCCAATTCGTACTATAAAGTTCTTTTCGCCTCACTGTATTACACAATATGGTCCGTTATACTGCGGCTGTAGCGTTTTTTTAACCGCATCGTTTCGCACAAACACGTGCGACGTTGTCGCGAGGTCCTTGAACACGAATATTGCCTTCTTCCCGTGATCTTTCCGTTGCACCGCCTGTAAAGCTTTCATTCGTCGTCGCAACTGTTACACGAATTGGGACAGCTCCTGGTGTTCATCGCCTTCTATCAGGTCGCCAGGAAACCGAAAAGCTTCGCCGACTACCATCTCAGCTGCTGTAGCCTGGGCGTCCTCCTTGAAGGTGGCTCGTATTCCGAGCATGACAGCCGGTAAGACCTCTGTCCAACTGCCGTCCGCGTGGCATCCTATGGCTGCTTTTAGTTGCCTGTGGAATCTTTCCACAGCTCCGTTTGATTGGGGGTGGTATGCCGACGTCCGGTGATGTTCCATCCCCAATGCTCGTGCGAGTGATTTACAATGCACGACTCAAATTGTCGTCCTTGGTCTGTCGTGATCCTGAGGGGAACGCCGTATCTTGCTATCCATCCCTCAAGTAACTTTTTGGCCACCGTTTCGGCGGTTGCGTCCGGTATGGGAAATGCTTCCGGCCACCTCGTGAATCGGTCCACGACGGTTAGACAGTAGGTGTGCCCTCTAATCGGCAATGGTCCGACCAGGTCGACGTGGATGTGCTCAAAACGCGCGGTGGGAGTTATAAACTCCCCGACCGGCGTGATGACGTGCCTTGTCACCTTTGCGCGTTGACACTGTAGGCAACTCCTCGCCCACCGTCGGCAATCCGCTTTTACCGACGGCCACACGTAACGTTCTGTTACCATCTTCGTAGATGCTCTTCCTCCAGGATGCGACAATCCGTGCAACTGGGTAAAAATCGCGCGCCTGAACTTTGGTGTAACCAAAGGTCGCGCTCGGCCGGTTGAAATGTCACAGTAGACGTCTACGTCCGGCTCCATCATGCGGATCTTTTTTATTTGGAGGCCCTGCGGGTCCTGCAGCACTGCCTTTACCTCCTCGTCGGTTTGCTGATCAAGTGCCAGGCTGCGATAATCAACAGGCGTTATCTCCTCGACCCTCGACAACGCGTCCGTCACTACGTTGTCCTTGCCACCGACGTGTTGGATGTCCGTGGTAAATTGAGCGATAAAATTCAGATGTCTGAATTGCATCGGTGTGCATTTTTCCGGTTTCTGTCTTAAGGCAAATGTTAGAGGCTTATGGTCGGTGAAAATTGTAAATTTCCTACCTTCTAACGCATATCGGAAGTGCTTTATCGCTGCGTACACTGCCAGAAGTTCTCGGTCGTACGCGCTGTACTTCTTTTGGGCGGCGTTGAGCCTCCTCGAGAAAAACGCCAGGGGCTGATGCTCCCCTTGTATTTGTTGCTGCAGGACCGCTCCTATGGCTGTATCTGAGGCGTCCACCATGATGCTCAGCTTGGCTTGAGCTACTGGGTGTGCCAGCAATGCTGCCTCTCCCAACGCCTCTTTTGTCCGCTTGAAAGCTGCCTCAGTCTCATCCGTCCAAGGTATCTTGTCCTTCTTCTTCTTTCCTTTTAGGCAGTCAACTAGCGGGGCTTGGATTCCCGCTGCTCCTGGAATGAATCTCCGATAAAAATTTACCATACCCAGGAATCTGCTTAGTTCAGCCTGGTCCCTTGGTCTAGGATACTTCATGATCGCGTCTACCCTGTCTGGCAAAGGTTTGATTCCATCTTTGTCCACGGTGTACCCCAGGAAGGTCACGCTGGGTTGCGCGAACACGCATTTTGCGACGTTGATTATCACGCCGTACCTCGACAAACGTTCAAACACCTGTTTCAAATGGTCCATATGCTCACCTCGACCCTTTGACCCTATGATTATGTCGTCTATATAGCACGCGCAGAACTCCAGGCCGCGCAGCACTTCATCCATGAATCGTTGGAATGTTTGGGCTGCGTTTCGCAGGCCAAACGTCATCATGGGAAATTCGTATAACCCAAAAGATGTTGTAATCGCTGTCTTCTGGATATCTTCCTCCGCCACGGGAATTTGCTGGTACGCCCTCACGAGGCCTATCTTCGTGTAAACCGTGGCTCCTTGTAGGCCTTGTGTGAAGTCTTCCACGTGCGGGACGGGATACCGGTCCGGTATCGTTCTAGCGTTCAAAGGGCGATAATCCCCGCACGGGCGCCACTCGTTCCCCTTTTTGGGGACGAGGTGCAACGCTGATGCCCAGCTGCTTTCCGACGGCCTGGCGATTCCTTGCTGGAGCATGCGGTGGAATTTCCGCTTCGCTGCCGCCAGTCTGTCCGTCGTGAGACGTCGCGGTCTGCAAGTAATCGGCGGCCCGGGCGTCGTGAGGATATGATGAACGGTCGAGTGCTGCGGCTTCTTCAGCGGCGCTAGGGGTTTGGTAATGTCTTCAAACTCCTCCAGCAACTTTTGCACTTCACCGTCTGTCACCGGCACTGCGTGACGCACCGATTCAATCACGCCCCGAGACACTCTCACACTCACCGCGCACGTGGTTATCCTATCAACTAAGCGTTGTCTCTTAATATCTACTAATAGCCCGAAATGACACAAAAAATCCGCCCCTAGTATTGGACGTGACACTTCGGCTACGATGAAAGTCCATGGAAATTTCCTATGTAAACCTAAATCTAGAGTTAATGTTATGTGACCGTATGTCGCAATGGGCGTCCCATTTGCGGCCACTAACGCGTACGCTGTTCGCGCACGCGGTCCACCTAATTTTCTTCGTGGGAATACGCTGACGTCTGCTCCAGTGTCGACGAGGAATTGCGTCTTCGCTGCTGCGTCGGTAACGAAAAGGCGACGCCCCACATTTCCAGGGCTGCCCGTCGCCATTAGCGACCCTGGCTTGTGTTTTCCTGTGGTTTATAGGAACATGGCGGCTCGCACCGATAGGACTTCTCCTTGAAACGCCAATGGTAAAAACACAATACCGATTGGGTCGTGACTTGGACTTCGGGCGTTGCTTGCGGTTTTCCCGGCTACTATGCATGGTCCGCCCTCTACCTTGGTCTATTCGTAGCTGCTCCGTTACCATCTCGGCGATCTGCTTTACCAGCGCGTCGACGTCGGTAACTGCCGCTGCCGCTGCATTTCTGGCTGGAGGGGATATCTCACCGATTTTGTCTGCCAGTGATGCTAATTTTTCTATTTCCATGCCGTCCTGAGCCGCCAGGACTGATTGCATGTTCGTAGGTAGGCGATTCGTCCAAAGCGTCTTCAACAGGTCCTCTGGTACGTCTCCGCCTGCAAGCGTCCGCAAATGGCGGAGGAATTGGGAAGGCGTCCTGTCGCCCATTTCCTCATGCTCTAGCAACCTCTGGATCCTCTTCTTTTTTGACGTGGAAAGCCTTGCGATTAGTTCCTCTTTGATTCTTTTGTACTTTCCTTCCAACGGCGGGTTCAGGAGAATATCTTCCACCTCCTCAGCCGTCTTCACATCAAGCTGTGAGACCACGTGCCAGAACTTTGTTTCGTCCTGCGTGATGTTTCGCAGGGCGAATTGCGCGTCTAATTGCGCGAACCATAGCGCTGGCCGCTCTGGCCAAAATTTCGCGATGTGGATAGCTACTGCGCTATTTTGTGCAGCGTTTGTTCCGCCGCTTCCACTGGGGTCCGTCATTTTCTTTCTTGAACTCGGGGTCACCAACTATGGGGTTAGGTCGGTATTGCACAACAGAGTTCGTGTGTAGACTGTTTTATTTACGGTTCTCCTCCGCGTCCTCGGTTCTGCCAACCGCTACTGGCTAGGGATTTTCCCTAGCGTCCCCTACAACACTAACACTCAAAGTGATCAAATTGTCTAATATAATAGAATAAAATCAATAAAATTCCAAACTAAACTATAAAGTTCAAATGAAAATGAAATTGAAAATGAAATGAAATGAGCCAAGGATGTGAAAAGTAAGGAATGCCAACAACAGCAGCTAGCAATGTCATCGTGAGAGGGAGTAAACACAAAATCAGATAATTATCGTCAAAAGCAAAGGTAGAAGGTAAAATATAGAGTATAACCATAAACGGCAGACTCCCATGCAAACTAGGCACATGCATTACCACAAATGAAGAAACGAAGAGGCAGGAACACCATAAAAGGAAGGATACGCCATACATGTATATATAGCGTAATAGCGTAATGAATACATAAATAAAATAATTTTTAACAAAAAACAAATCCGACTTCGAAATGCACTAAAAAGTGTCAAATAATTTCTATTTCATTTATACCAATATTCCATAACTATTAATAATATCTACTTAATCGTTAAATAGGATACCAAATACATTTCAAAGTTTTCGCAGACGGCGCAAAATTAAAAACTTTTCCTCTACTAGGAAGATACTAACTCGGGCGTCGGCTACCTATGATAAATGACCCATTTGATAATTTCAAGTAAACCATATTCAACGGGAATCAACATACCCATTGTGAATTAACTATACTGCAGTTCACGAGTGACCGCACTTAACTCGCGCAGCTCACTAGGTCTAGGGAGATTTTTAATAGCCCGTGTGGTTCCCCTTTACAGCTTGCTTCTTTACTTTGCGTTCACATCATTTTTTTTCGAAAAATAATAGGAATTTCATTGTATCGTGAAACTTTACAATATCATCACCGGTTATCAGTTATCGTACGTCATATGTATATTTCTGCCCATCATTTATATGTAAAGCATAACAAGAAGCAAGCTGTAGAGGGGAATAACACACGTTACTAAAAATCTCTTTAGACCTAGTGAGCTACGCGAGTTAAGTATGGTCTCTCGTGAACTGCAGTACAGTGCATGTACATCAGGAGTGCTGCCAATTTCTGACATAATCGTTACAATTACAAATGTTTTCGGCCGTATCTGTAACGTTTCGAACTTGTTTTCTTACGACTTATTAATTATCAAGCTTGCCATACCGCAATCAAATCGTTATTGGCAGCATCGTTTGTTCGGGTATTTTTAATTTTGCGCCGCCTCCGAAAACTTTGAAATGTATTTGGTATCCTATTTAACGATTAAGTAGATATTATTAACAGTTATGGAATATTGGTATAAATGAAATAGAAATTATTTGACACTTTTTAGTGCATTTCGAAGTCGGATTTGTTTTTTGTTAAAAATTATTTTATTTCACACTTTTTAGTGGAACGTGTAGTACTTGTAGGATAGTGTAAGGTGATTTTAGATTTCTGTTGCTTAGCTAATAACCATAAACCGAAAAAAATTGACCGAATTTAAGTTGTTAATAAACAACAAATTTCATAAATTTTTGTAAGTGGGATCATCGCGGATATACCTCCTACTAAATGTGAAAGGTTTCATCGCTATCGGTACATTCCCTGCAGCATAAACGCCGGAAGATATAAATGAAGTATTACGTATTTTGCGATAAAAGTCGTTAGGAATGAAAAAATACAAAAATTTTTTTGCAGGACCAATTAGAAGATATACTCTACAAGAAGCAAAATTTTCAATCCGACTGGTCTATCCGTATCGCGGTAATCGGTGAAAAATGTAAATCAAGCATTGCGTTCTTGCAAAAAAATCGTTAGCAATGAAAAAATGCAAAATGCCTTTCTGACGGGACCAAGTGGGAGATATACTCTACAAGATGCAAGAAGTTTCGTCCCGATTAGTCTATCCGTCTCAGAGTAATCGGCAAACGTACGGCGCACGTACATGAAATAGTACGTTTTTCTGCAATAAAAAGCGTTCGGAATGAAAAAATATAAAAGGTATTTTAACGGGACCAATCTGGGCACATACTTTAGAAGATCCAAAAGGTTTCGTTCCGATTAGTTCATCCGTTTCGGAATAATCGGCGTACATACATTTAGAAAAAAATGTCGTTAGGAATGAAAAAATGCGAAATATTTTTCTATGGGACCAATCAGGAGACATACTCTACCAGACGCAAAAGGTTTCGTTCCGATTGGTCCATCTGTCTCAGAGTAAACAGCGAACATACATTTAGAAGAAAAAATCATTAGGAATGAAGAAACGCAAAATATTTTTTTTACGGGACCAATGGGGTGTTGTACTGTACAGGATGCAAACAGTTTCATTCCGATCCATCCGGCTCAGAATAATCGGTGAACATACACCGCACGTACATGAAATAGTACGTTTTTTTGCAATAAAAAGCGTTCGGAGTGAAAAAATGTAAAATGTTTGTATAACGGGACCAATCAGGAGATATACTCTACCAGATGCAAAAGGTTTTGTTCCGATTGTTCCATCCGTTTCGGCATAATCGGTGAACATAAAAAAAAAAAAAAAAAAAAAAAATATATACACATCGAATTGAGTATCCTCCTCCTTTTCGAAGTCGGATAAATAAATAAGTAAATAAATAAATAAAATAAAATAAAATAAAATATAATAAATAAAATAAATAAATAAATAAATAAAT
>NW_025791127.1:0-46606 GCF_907164935.1 Osmia bicornis bicornis
ATATACATAATGACTGAAGGGGGAAACACCTGCACCATAGAAGCAGGTACAAAATAGATCTTTTAATAACAGATACGAGGCTGAGCCATAAAGTAGTAGCAAGTAACGTCCTTACCGAATTTACTGGATTGGACCATCAATATCTGCTGCACACTATAGTAGTCGATGAACCTGAAAAAAGTAATAAAATTAGTCTTGAACGATAATATTAGAAAGGTAGATAAAGACAAATTTGTGAAAATGTTTTTAAAGAAATTCGGAGATAGTAAGAACAATAGCTACAGTATTGGGGAAAATAGAAAGGATATTGATGCTGTGATGAGGGAGATCCAGAGTATTAGTAATAAGTGTAAGAAAAAGGAAGGTAGAATGTTCAATAAAATCCCGGTGCATTGGTGGGTCTGTCGAATCTTAAACCTCAGGAAGAGAGCTAACACTGCGCGTAGGAAGGTGACCAGAGAAAATAGGAAAAAGAATAGTGGGGTCGTAACGTTACTTCAGACGAGCTTAAGAGGGCAAAGAGGGAGCTTAATAGGGAAATTAGGACGGCCAAAAAAGGGGCGTGGGAGAAATTGATTGACACAGTAGATAGGGATGTATGGGGTAGCCGTACAAAACAGTGATTAAGCAAATCAAAGGGAGTACTCCACCAATTAAATTAAACCCAGAACAGATTAAAATAGTGGTAGATGGTCTCTTTTGTGTGAAGCCACCGACAAATAACGTAGACATAGCTGGAAATGAGAACGAGTTGGAAATGAACACTGGTGAGGGCATAGAAATCGTAGAGGAAAATGAGGATAAAATAATGGATATGGAAGTAATCCTAGCATGTAAACAAATAGCGGTTAAAAAAGCACCAGGCCCTGGCGGAATCCCTGCTGCGGCTGCAAGGGCTGTAAGACTTGGTGCGACCTCTTTCTGGACTAGATTACTAAACAAATGCATGGATCTGGGTCACTGGCCTGTAGAATGGAAAACCACCAGACTAGTGCTTCTACCAAAAGGTAAGTCAACAACTAAGGAAGGCACAGGGATTAACGCAGTAAAGCCGTCAGACTACAGACCACTATGCATTGCCTCCAATATTGCGAAAATATTGGAGAATATTGTTAAAAATAGATTACATGAGGCAATCAGGAGGGATGATCTGTCGCCGCACCAATATGGGTTCAGAAAGGGTTTGGGAACCGTTCACGCCATGGAGCGGGTGATGGGATATTGGGACAAGGCAAAAAAAGAGCGCAGTGTTTGCCTCCTAATCCTACTGGACGTCAAAAATGCATTCAACTCCCTCAGGTGGAAAAGCGTCATCCGTGAGATGAAGAGAAAAAGATTTCCCAGAAAAATAATAAAAATGACTGAGTCTTATTTGAGTGAACGATGGCTAGTCATAAAGACAGATGATGGACATGAATAAATAGAGGTATTTGGAGAGGTTCCACAGGGGTCGATAATTGGACCATTTATGTGGAACCTCGTATACGATGGCTTGCTGAAAATACGTCTTAGAAGAAATGTCTACTTGGTGGCATTTGCTGACGATATAGGTATTTTAATAATTGATAAGGATTTGGAAAGAATGAAATACACGGCCAATGCCATAATAAGAGATATGGTAGACTGGTACAAAGGGGAAGGGCTTGACCTGGCGCCGCAAAAATCGGAAACCATATTGCTGACAGGAAGGAAAAATCCTGAGGGTATCCCGGTGGAAATCGAGGGAAATCAAATACCGGTGTGCAAGACGGCTAAATACCTTGGGGTAACTTTTGAATGCAACCAAGTATTTAAGCAGCATATTGAGAACGCGACTGAAAAAGCGAGTAAATACGCGATGCATCTAAGCCTCCTGATGAAAAACACAAGAGCAGCAGGTCCAAAAGCCAGGATACTGTATTATAATGTTGTGAAATCAGTGGTGATGTATGGTACAGCAATTTGGGCCAGGGCACTGACATATAAACTGAACACGAAAAAACTAAGGAACGCGCAGAAGCTACCGCAAAACAGAATTTGCAAAGCTTACAGAACAGTGTCTACGGAAGTCTTATGTATAATAACCGGGAACGTGCCTTGGGATTATACAGCAAAGGAAATTGCACGTATATACGTTAAAATAAGGGAGGCACAAGAAAAGGGGAAGTTTGAACAAAACAACGGAAAAGATAAAAACAGGATTATCAAAGAGATTGTCGAAGAAGAGATTGAAACAACAAAAAGAGAATGGCAAGAGGAATGGACTAACATGGATAAAGGCAGATGGACTAACAAGATAATTAGTGACATTGGTGAATGGAATAGTGGGGGAATACCTCTCTTAGATCACCAGCTAGTACAAGCATTGACTGGCCATGGATACTTTGGGGCTTTCCTAGCAAAGATTCGTAAGGAAAGAACACCAGAGTGTTGGTTCTGTGTGGATTTGTTCGACGACGCAGAACATACTCTCTTTATGTGTCCAAGATGGAAAATGGAGAGGATGGCGCTGGAAAAAGAAATACATCCAGTAAAACGGGAAATTCAAAACATCGGACGCTTACTGAAAAGGGATAAAACCAACGCATCAATTAGGAAATTCTGCGCTGTATGTATATCGGAAAAAGAGAAATGGGAGAAAACACACCGGGAAAAAATCAGGAAGGAATGGAGAAGATAAACACAAAATGCAAGTTCAGGAACAGGAGGATAATACTAAGGAGGAAAACAATAAAGATAAGAATAATAGTAACAAAAGGAAAGAAAATCATCATACCATCCAGATAAAGATAAAGAGTTAAGAGCGGCAATATGCTAGTTCGGCCTCGAAATGGGTAACGGTTCGTAAACGGTGGCAGGAGTTCCCATTGGAAACTCCTGATGACTTGGTTAATTAAATACAATAGATGATTCATATCCCAAAGCAGCAATGTTGATGGTGACCGCGACAGATCAAGTCCTCAACTGAAAAAGGGTGTGGTGTATACGTGGTGCTGAAATAATTAAGGTACTTAATATACTGAACCTAGTGCATGTGAATTCTTAAAGCCTTAAAAGAAATGGGTAGTTAAATTAAACTACAAGACAGTGGATACAGTATCTGTGGGAACGAATAGAGCCTATTCATTCAACTTTTCTTATTATATATACTAACAAAAATTTTATCTAAATAGTTGCGTAATTACCATTAATTTGTTAAACTGATTTATTTATTATTTATTATTTAGTATTTATTGGTTTTATCTACTTACTTGACGGATTTTATGTTTTTACCTATTAACTCTATTTTATTATAACTTATTTATTTACGTATTTATTTTACTTAATTACATACTGGATTCTAGTCATTTACGAATTGGATTGTCTTATTTTATTTATTTTATGTTATTTTATTTCTTTTATTTATTTATTCACTATTTATAGCTTATTTTAGTTGTACAAGCACTGGATATTACTTAATTCCTAGTTTTTAGCTAACGGATACGACAAAGGTATGGTACTTACGTATACGTTGATTATTTTGGGATAACCATAGATACTGGAGGTAACACACATAAGACAGTAAAGCACATTGACATCATTGTGTATACTACATTATCTTCCCTCTGAAGAATAAACGGAGGTGATGAGGAGTGGTGGTAGTCTGAAAGAATTTGAATAATGTAGAGGCTGGCAAAGTGTGAGGGATAGAAAGAGTTACCTATATAACCTGCAAAGGAAGAATAATAAAAATTAAATGGAGCAAACGGTGATATTAAATAATAAACAACGGTAACAGGAGACTTATCTCTTGGTAGTACGCTGGTGTTGCATTCTCCTTTTGCTGGGATGAGCATAAAAGAACAAGTATAAACCTTAACGGTGGGATGTAGAGTGCAGTGATCCGGTCCATCGATACCTGAGGGGTTAAAGTAAAATAGTATGAGAAAGAGGAGAGTAGAGAACTCGAAAATAGCAAGCTATAGTAGAGTACGGATTCCTACACCGATAGGTAGTAGGAAAAGGTGTATAAAGATAAAGTAGACTTATAATTTGTAAACTGGAAATAGATACGTGTACTCACCAGTGGTACATGGAAATAATATCATCCTTTTCCTGGATATATCTTCAGGAATTCAAAAGGTATTTAAACTATAAGGGGAGTAATGGTTATTATACTACAATGGAAAGAAATCAAAGTGTAAAAAAAAAAAAAATTAGTTTATACTTGCTATGACAAGGTGGAAATATATACAGTATTAAATAATGTTACGGGATTACTTACCTTGTTAAGTGATTCGCGAAGCGGGAAGGGTTGTAGCTGAGCACCGGATAGGACGACAACATAAGAGAGTGAAATTAGTTATTGTAACAATGACAGATATTGCGTAGAGGTTATAGTGGTGCGTAATACAACGCCATCACGTTACGATCGGCCATACAGAACTACGCACATAGAGTGCCATGTCTATGACACGGATGGGCCTAGGGTTAGTCCATATAATAGGTGTACATAGATGTTTCTACTGGGTAAAAATTATGTAACATAGAATAAATAGGGGCAATTGGTGGAAAGGAGGGTCCGTAAAGACATATAAGAGGGCAAAATAAATGGTGAAGGTAATATAGGTAGGCTTCAAGGGTGGGACTGAAGTACTGCCGAAAGGCGGTTCCGTTCCTAGCCTGCCTTGGTAAAGGAAAACGGTAAGCAGGAGGGGGTGGTTTTTAGTGGGTATCAGGACTCCCACATTACCGGGCGGATACGGCCCGCCCGGTGTGCATAAAGCATTTTCCCCCCCTAGCCGAAAAAAAAAGATATAACAATAATGATGCTGTTATTAAATGTACATAGATCAGTAGCAACGAACCAGTATATTACATTATATCTAATGTCGATATAGTAATAATGATACTGTTGTTAAATGTAAATTACATATCTAATGCACATAGAGTAATAATGATATTGTTATTAAATGTACATTGATCTGTACGAAGGAACCAGTATATTACATTATTTTTAATGTAGATATAGTAATAATGATATTGTTATTAAATGTATATTACACATCTAACGCCGATATAGTAATAATGATATTTTTATTAAATGTGCATTGAACTGTATTAGGGAATCAGTATATTACATTATATCTAATGTAGATATACTAATAATGATATTGTTATTACACGTGTATTACATATCTAACGCAGATATAGTAATAATGATATTGTTATTAAATGTATATTACATATCTAACGCAGATATAGTAATAATTGTATTGTTATTAAATGTACATTGATCTGTAGGAAGGCATCAAGATATTACATTATATCTGATGAAGATATAGTAATAATGATATTGTTATTTAATGTATATTACATATCTAATGCAGATACAGTAATAATGATATTGTTATTTAATGTATATTACATATCTAATGCACATATAGTATTAATGATATTGTTATTAAATGCACATTGATCTGTACGAAGCATTCAGTATATTACAATATTTCTAACTCAGATATAGTAATAATTATATTGTTATTAAATGTATATTACATATCTAATGCAGATATAGTAGTAATGATATTGTTACTAAATGTACATAGATCTTTAGGAGGGTATCAGTATATTGCATTATATCTAATGTAGATATAGTAATAATGACATTGTTATTAAATGCGTATTACATATCTAATGCAGATATAGTAATAATGATATTGTTATTAAATGTATATTACATATCTAACGCAGACATTGCGATAATGATTTTGTTATTAAATGCATATTAATCTGTAGGAAGGTATCAAGATATTGCATTATATCTAATGTAGATATGATAATAATGATATTGTTATTAAATGTACATTGATCTGTAGGAAGGTATCAATATATTACATTATATCTAATGTGGGTATAGTAATAATGATATTGTTATTAAATGTACATTGATCTGTAGTAACGAATCAGTATATTACATTATATCTACTGTAGATATACTAAGAATGATATTGTGATTAAATGTATATTACATATCTAACGCAGATATAGTAATAATGATATTATTATTAAATATATATTACATATCTAATGCAGATATAGTAATAATGATATTGCTATTCAATGTATATTACATATCTAATGCACATATAGTAATAATGATATTGTTATTAAATGTATATTACACATGTAACGCAGATACAGTAATAATGATATTGTTATTTACTGTTCTTTGATCTGTAGGATGGTATCAAGATATTACATTACATCTAATGCAGATATAGTAATAACGATGTTATAGTTTAGTGTATATTGCATATCTAATGCAGATACAGTAATAATGATATTGTTATTTAATGTATATTACATATCTAATGCACATACAGTATTAATGATATTGTTATTAAATGTACATTGATCTGTACGAAGCATTCAGTATATTACAATATTTCTAACTCAGATATAGTAATAATTATATTGTTATTAAATGTATATTACATATCTAATGCAGATATAGTAGTAATGATATTGTTACTAAATGTATATAGATCTTTAGGAGGGTATCAGTATATTGCATTATATCTAATGTAGATATAGAAATAATGACATTGTTATTAAATGCGTATTACATATCTAATGCAGATATAGTAATAATGATCTTGTTATTAAATGTATGTTACATATCTAATGCACATATTGCGATAATGATTTAGTTATTAAATACATGTTAATCTGTAGGAAGGTATAAATATATTGCATTATATCTAATGAAGATATAGTAATAATGATATTGTTATTAAATGTATATTACATATCTAATGCAGATGCTGTAATAATGATATCGTTATTTAATGAATATTACATATCTATTGCACATATAGTAATAATGATATTGTTATTAAACGTATATTACATATCTAACGCAGATATAGTAATATTTATATTGTTATTAAATGCACATTGATCTGTAGGAAGGCATCAAGATACTACACTATATCTGATGAAGATAAAGTAACAATGATATTGTTATTTAATGTATATTACATATCTAATGCAGCTATAGTAATAATGTTATTGTTTCTAAATGTACATTGACCTGTGGGAAGGTTTCAGTATATCACATTATATCTAATATAGATATAGTAATAATAATATTGTTATTAAATGTACATTGATCTGTAGGAAGGTATCAATATATTACATTATATCTAATGTGGGTATAGTAATAATGATATTGTTATTAAATGTACATTGATCTGTAGTAACGAATCAGTATATGACATTATATCTAATGTAGATATACTAAGAATGATATTGTGATTAACTGTATATTACATATCTAACGCAGGTATAGTAATAATGATATTGTTGCTAAATGTATATTACATATCATTTCAATGTTCCGACGCCGTACCAACATTATAAAGATGAAGAAACACTGTGGCCCCTTTCTTTGAGGTAACTCTGCACTATTCTAAGCTGTATTCACTATTTCGAGCTGTAAATGCCACTTCCAGCGCAGCTGTGCAGAAGAAGAACAAGAAGAAGAAGAAATATCTCCGAGTATGTGCGTGACGCCCCTTTCCTTGAGGTAAATCTGCAAATACCTCGGAATCGGTGCGAGCTATGGCAAAATGTTAACACTTTGCCGGCAGCACTGTTTTTAAACATTTCTTCGCTTGGCGTCGGCACAACTAACTCTGCTATTTCGCTTGTCGCCGGCTGTTTTTGAGGTTATTGGGAGATGAGATACATTTCAAGTCACCACTGTGGTGTCGCCGGACGTCATAGTGTTAAGAGACCTTTTTTGTGGGAAATGAACCTTCCTACTATTTATGTTGTACGTCATTTTTTGATCAGATGCGTAGTTTTGGAGCTATGGCTCCAAAAAACGCGGAATTTCACTGCGAATCGTTTCCAATTACGAAAATTATACTTAAATAATGTCCAATGTTTATAATTAACACCCCGAACACCGGAAACACGACGTCGAAATGCCACGTAACACGCACATCACGTTTTCGTTATTTAACAATAAATTAACACAATATTTAATCAAAAAACGACACAATAGCACTTCCGAACACATAATAAAAATGATTTTACCAAAAAACGCGAATAACTAAGCCGCTATCCACCGCGTTGAAAATCTAACCACGGAGCGACCACGAAACACGTCCCCTCTCCTCGATGCGTCGAGCGGGAATCCAAACTTCTTTTTTTTTTCGTGGGGAAATCTTACATAGGACCCCCCGCCACCCGTGGGGGAGGGCAGCGGGGGAGTGTCAGATTCCTACTGACTGAAACCCCACGGCGACATCTTCTGGCGTATCGCAGAGGCACCGGGACCTGATTACTATAACTCCGGAGCCACCCCCGCCGTGCGCTGGAAGCGCCCCTCACCGGGGGAGTAACAACTCCCCCAGCCGGCAGCCGGGGTCGCACCCGGTGCCGGCTCCATCGGGGGGGAACTGCGTGCAATGGCGGCCGGGCCCCCCAGCGCGTACCGCCTGCAGTCCCCGCGCTTGGATCTTCTCACAGGCTACGGAGAGGAGCAACCCCCCGCCCGCCCGCGATGAAGGTCGGACGCTGTCCTTCGCTCCGCCGGCTTCCGGTGCCGGCTACACCCCGGATCCGCGTGCAATGGCGCCCAAACGGGGAGCCTGCCGCCCGCCGAGTCGTCCCCCAGTGGGCTGCGGTGAGTCGTGGACGGCCACCCTCCAGGGGGACTCCCTCGGCTCCGCTGCACCCCCCCTGCGGGGGCCAGCGCCACTCCCAACGTGGGAGGGAGACGCTACTCACCGCCCGAAGTCACCCGGCCCTCCAGAGGCGGACGGAGAGAACGGGGATTGAGAACGGGGACCCCATCCGCTCGCCTCCGGGTCCGACCGGGGTCCGGGCTCATTTCGTCCGGGGCGGGAGGGTACACCGCGACCCCTCCCACCCCCGCAAGAAACACCCCCCGTAAAATAATCCCAGGAGGAGGGAAGGCACGCGGGCCCTCCCGCTACACTACCCCGTCCCGCATCCGTCTCGCCGGGGGGGGCAAATAGCGAAAGCCGCCATCGCCCCCCCCGCCCCTTATGGCGGCGGATCCCTGCGACGTCGTCGTGTCCCACGTCCGCGACCTCTCCGAGCGGGATCGTACCTTTCGCGATCCCGCTCGGACCTCTCCTTGAGGGCCATGTCCTCCTCGCAGAAGGTGGTCACGGCCCTCCATTCCGTCTCTCCGGCAAGCATCTGTGTCACCACGCCTGCCGGCGAGAAATCCTCCCCTATTTCCGCCGTCAGGGCGTGGCGGGCCACCGCAAACACCGGGCACTCCGCCAGCGTGTGCTGTGCGGCGTCCTGCGCCGCCCCGCAGAGCCAACAGTGGGGGGTCCATTCAATGTTCCTCCGGCACAGGAACTCCCCGAACACCCCGTGTCCGGAGTGCACCTGCGAGACCCGGAACGACTGGGCGCCGTGGCCGCGGTCCCGCCACTCCGATATCATCGGCAGGACCGCCCCGACGGCGCGGGTTCCGGCGGCAGCCCTCTCTGTTAGGGATCTCTGCCACCTTTCCGCCGCGACCAGTCGGGCCTGGCTCCGGTGTTCCTCGACCGTCGGCCCCGGCGGGTCCTCCCCGGCCTGGCGCAGGGCTCGCGAATACCAGTATGTACTGGATTCGTCCTCCGCCTGGTACCCGTAGGAGATCGTGCAGTAGCCCCACACGATCCAGATGGCAAGCCGGCGCTCCACCCGCCGCAGCACAGTGCATCTGTGCCTGCTGACCGCCAGATCGCCGGCCCATATCGGAGCCCCGTATAGGGCTATGGACCGGACGATTCCCACGTATAGGCGGCGAACCCTGTTGGGCAACAGGCGGCCAAGATTGGTCGCCACCTGTTCCAATGGGGGAGCCAGGCGGTCGAAGTGAACATCGAACCGGCATTGGCTGTCGAGATACAGACCGAGGTATCAAAGACCCCGGCCGATCACGATCCGGCACCCGTCGACCTCGAGCCAGAGCTGGGCCGGAGGGGCTACCCCACGCCGAGGCTCGAAGAACCACATGGCCTCAGTCTTGTGAGGATCCAGCGCCAGACCCAGAGCCCGGATCGCTCTTCGCACGATGGCGACCCCCACCTCGGCAGGGCGGCAGGACCTCAACCAGTCCCGCCCGGTGGCCAGCAGGTAGTAATCATCTGCGAATACCGTGGCCCACACCCCGGGCGGGAGGATCACCCGCAGCGCCGCGTTGTACCCCACGTTCCATAAGGGGGGGGGGCCAGTTTGGAACCCTGGGGCACTCCGCGGTCGACCTCCCTCCAGTGCAGCGTACCGTCCCGGCCCGTGTACAGTATACACCTGCCATCCAGGAAGGCCCCGATGATCCTCTGCAGAAACGGGGGGACGTTGTGGTGAACCAGCGCCCCCCGTATCGTCCCGTGGGGCAGGGTGTTGAACGCGTTTGTAACGTCCAAGGAGACGCCCAGCGCCACCCCATCCCGGGATGTGACCAACTCGGCGAAGGTGCGCACCCGCTGGATAGAGTCGATGGCATTGCGACCCTCGCGAAACCCGAACTGGATGTCGGCCAGATCCGGTCCAACGCTCGACAGGTGGTGGACGAGGCGGTTTGCGATGACACGATCGAAGAGCTTTCCCACCACGTCCAACAGCACAATGGGCCGGTACGCAGACGGAGAATCTGCGGGCCGTCCGTCCATTCGGAGGAGGACTAGCCGCCCCTCCTTCCAAATCGAGGGGAACACCCCCCGCTCCAAAGCGGCGCTGAAGAGGCGGCACAACCTCGGACCTAGGATGCCGGACGCGATAACCCAGGCGCGGCCGGGGATGCCGTCCGGGCCCGGGGCGGTGTCCTTGGCCCCGAACCTTCTGACGGCATCGTCCAGCTACTCCTCTGTGACCCCCAGGTCGGCGGACCAGGCGACGGGCACCGCCGTCCCTTGCTGGTGGCGCGGGTGCGACGCTCCCCCGGAACGGGGGAAGAGGGTGTCTATTACCCGCGTCAGCAGCTGGGGGTCCAGGCTCTCCGAGACCGGGGGCGCCCGTCCGCGGAGCTTGCCCTTGACCATCCGGTATGGGCGCACCCACGGGTCCTCATCCAGAGAGCCCTGGAGCTCCTCCCACTCCCGGGATTTCGCGTCCCTAATGGCCTGCCTCAGCGCTACCACGAAGACCTGGTATGTGCCCCTCAGCAGATCCTCCCCCGCGGGTCGCGGACTCGAGCCCTTCGGGCGCGCTGCCGCTGGCGCCGGGCGTGCTGGCACTCGGATCGGAGATCCGCAATATCGCCCCACCACCAGTACACCGCCCTCCGGGGGGCAGGCGCGGGGCCCGGGGCATGGCGGTGTCGCATATTGCGGTCATCGCCTCCCGGAACCACTTGGCCTCCCCCTCAACGTCCACGACCGGCCCGGCCGGAAGAGCTGGCCAGGCCACGGCAAGGGCTGCGGCCATCAGCATGTCCTTGCCCAGCCTGCTCAGCACCCAGCGACGCAGTGGCGGGCCACGCGCCGGCCGGGGGGTGGCGGGGAGGGAGTAGCCGAGGTGATGTATAGATGATCACTCAGCGTCTCCCTCGGGGCCACCCTCCAATTTTGCACCATGCGCCCGGCCACAGGGGACGCCCAGCCCAGATCCACAATGGATTCCCCCTGAGCCCGAACGCAGGTGCTGGCGGAGCCCCTGTTCAAGAGCAGGAGCCCCGCGCCAGCCGCCCAGAGCAGTACCGCGCCTCCTCTCGCGGCGGTCCTCGGGGACCCCCAGGCTTCGGCCTTGGAGTTGAAATCCTCGAGGACCAACGTCGGCCGGGTGTGGGTGCTAACCACAACGCTCCCCACCCGGTCCAGGAACTCCTCGAACCGCTCCAGGGACCAGCTGGGCTGCGCGTACCCGCCCACCACTGCTACGCCCCCCCCCCCCCAGTCAACGGCCACGAAACTCCGCCCCCGTGCTAAGTCATCGGCGGGCGGGGGGACGTGCCGACCCCCCAGGGCGATGGTGACGGAGCCGGCCGCGTCGCCGAACCAGTTGGGTCGGTCCAGTACGCGGTACGGCTCCGACATCACCGCAACCTCAATCTGCCACTCGGCCAGGGTTTGTAGCAAAAGGTCCTGCGCCCCGGCCGAGTGGTTGATGTTGGCCTGCAGGAAAGAACCCTTAGGCCCCATTGCGCGCCGGCTCCAACGCTGTCTCCACAGCTGCTCCTGCGTTGCTGGGGCCCGCTACCCCAGTGGGCGATGCAGCCGGGGACTGCTTCGCGCTCGTCTTTTTGGCGGACTTCTTCCGCCCTTTCTTCGCGGAGACCGACGGGCATCCTCTGGTCCCCATCCTGTGCCCCGCGGGCCGTCCTGAATCGGTGCACAGGGGGCACCGCGGCGGGGCCGTACAGCCAATGGCTCGATGGTCTAGATCGCCGCAGTTGAAGCAGCGATCCGGACGATCGACCGCGCAGGGACACCTCTGCCTGACATGTCCAGTCTCCAGCCAGCGGTAGCGCTGCAGGGCGCGAGCCGCCAGGGCCTCGACTCGTGCTGAGGACCAGCCGACCCTCAGCCTCCTCGCGTCGATGACCTTGTTGGCTGCGGTGAGGGGGCACCTCACCCAGGCCCTCTCCAGGCCACGGGGTGGGGCGCGAATCTCCCCCACCTTGATCTCCTCCGCGGTGCAGGCTCCTCCGGTTGCCACCGCCGCTGGTACCTCCTCCTGGATGACCGAATCGTCGAGCCCGATGACGCGGATCTCGCCCATCTTAACTGGGCACGCCGCCCTAACCTCATCGGACCCGCGGAACACAGTTTGGAGGCGGATAGCCAGGGCCGCCGCCTGGGCCGGAGATCGGTTGATGCCGATCTCCGCGAGGTCGACCTCCTGCCTGGCCCTGATCATGCCTCACAGCAGGTGGTCTTAGCCCCGGAGCGCGACCGATAGCGTGACCGCTGAGGTTTTGGGGGGGCGGGCGAGGCGGGCTTCTTTGTGGCCTCCTTTGTCGCCTTGCGCCCCGCGGTTCCCTCCTTTCGTGCGGCCGGGGGATTTGTCGTCCCGGGGGATTTGTCGTCCCGGGCCGTCGTCCTCCTCCCCGTTCTCTTCGCCGGCGGCGGAGGGGGGGGCCATCTCCACACCCTTCTTCTTCGCCGCCTCTGCCTTCTGGCTTTGCGGCCTATCACTTTGGACCACGCCTCGGTCCTCCTGGCGGTGGTCCTCCTGGATTTTTGCCATCCTGTCGGCAACGAAAAGAGCCGGAGGAGGCACGCAGGGCGGGAAGGCGCGCGAGTTCCCAGCCGCCCCCGAACCCTTTTTCTGGGGCTGCGGAGTTCCCCCGGATGTCGTGGGATCCCCGCGCTGTTGCCTCTGCCCCTTCCCCTGCCGTCTAGAGGTGGCAGGAGGGGGGCACCCGGCGGCGGCCGCGGGGGGGCGGGGCCGAGCCCGATCCCCGACGAGCTCCCGCCTGGTGGTCGGTCTCGCTCCGCGGGACGAGGGCAGCGATGCCATCCATGAGCGCGGCCGTCCCCGACGCCCCGCCCCCCCCCTTGGCGGCCGGGGCCTCGTGCTCGGTGGGGTCGTCTACGTTCCGCCCCCCTGCGGTCGCGGCAGGCGACGCACCGGGGCGGGGTCCTCCGTCTCCTCCAACGTGGTAGCCCTCCGACAGCTCCTCTTCGGCCGGGCCTGCTGCTCCAGCGGGATCGCCGGCCGCGACGCCTTCCTGGTGCCAGGGGCGGCCGGGACTTCTACCTCCGGGGGCTTCTTGCGCTGAGCCTCCAGCTCCCGCCGCGGCGTCGCAATCTCCTCCGCTTGTGACGCTATTTTGGCGTCGCAGAGCTGTAATTGGGCCCTGAGCTCCTCCGTTTCGTGGTCGTCGCGGTGCCGCACGGCCCTCAGCCCCAGCTCGTTTACGACCGCCTCCACGTCGCGGGATGCCTCCCTGAGGGCACGGACACACGTGCCCTTCAGGTTTTTGGAGCACCCCGCGACCTTCTCGACCTTTACGGCGCCCTCCATGGCGCGCGCCACAAGGTCTGGCGCGGGAGGTGGCGCACCTCCCGCGCAATTTCCTCCGCCTCTCTCAGCTTCAGGACCGACCGGCTTGGCTGGCGGGGCGCCGCGCCGACGTCCAGTACCTCCCTAGTTGCCTGGAGCTCCATCTCCTCCCGCTGTAGGCGCAGGAATTCTTCTTTCTTCGCGGCAAGGGCCACGTATTCCGCCGATGTATGGGGGCGTCCCCTCTTTGCCGCAGCCGAGGTGCTGGGGGTCGTGGGCGGCACCGAGATCACCGACCCATCCGACTCCTCCTCGCTGTCAACCGGCTGTCGCCAGAATCCCCTATCAGAGGCAGCAGAAGAAGCCCTGCAGCCCCTGGTGGGTCCCGCCGACATGGGTCGCGCCCTTCTGGCCCGAGCGGCAGCCGCGGCCCTGCTGGGCACCGGCTGCGCCATCTCCTCATCCCTCGCCGACCTGACCGTGTCAGGTTCCCTTGCCTGGTTTGTCATCGTTTCGTCCCGTCCTGCGTTTTCTTTTTGGTTTGTAGAATTTTCCATGTTCGTCCCACGAGTAGGTCGGATCCTAGGCCCGCCCAGGCAGAGCCGCCTTACCTGGGTAAGGCAGATAAACCCGGGGGTTCGCCAGGTACCCCGGGGTTGGTCGCTAGCGACTGGTGCACCACCAGCCACCCCTAGTGCTAACTCCAGGGGCACCCTCCTCGCCGCGTGCCGCAGCTTGGGGCTAGGGATTTTTGAAGAGATTGTCATCCTCGCAGGCCGGCCGGTTAATGCAAGCCTCCAGTTCCAGCGAAACGTGACCACTGGATTACGGTATAATTGCTAGGGCACTCCGGGTTCGCTACCCGCACCAGACTGCCACGCAGCCTGGCCCCTGCAGAACTCAACAACGCCGCTGCAACCTTCATCGCCTTTCAGCCCTGGACCTTACCGGCATCGTAGTACCTACCAGAGTCCAAAGCCCGTAGCCCAAGGACCCCGCCGGCATCGCCCCAAGTCCTCATTGAGGCCATTCCAGCGGCAGCGATCGTCCCCTTTCAGTCGCCTTGTACGACAGGCAGGGGTTACCGTGTCCGTATTCTATCCCCCAGTCACAGGGGAGGTTTTAATGGGCATTCCTCCCTTGGTGTTTGGTCCGCGGGAGCTATCGCTCCTACCCTCCATGCGCTCCGAAAAGTGCATGGCTAGCATTCCCCTATCCGCCACGTAGGGACGCGCCACGTCGGGGTATCACCACCCCGCCTATCCTGGATAACCAGGTAGGTCCGTGGAGCGGGAATCCAACCTAACCTAACTTGTTTTTTTTTTTTACATGGGGGAAATCTTCGAAAGACGCCCCCAACCCCCTGGGGAGGAGCCGTGGGTAGTGCCGGATTTTTACCGGCTAAAACCCCCACTGTGGCCTACGCTGGGTGTTGGGGAGAGCCCCGGGAGCTCTGACGAACAGCACCGGGGCCCAAACTCCCATGGCGCGTTGACGCCGCCTTGCTCGGGGGCTACACCCGATGACGGCACTCCTCGCGCCGCGTGCGAGGCCCCAGCCCCGGCCCCATCCGGCCCTCTGGCCCCGCATAAGTTTCGTGGGGCCGCGTGATCGATGTTGGGGGAGGGACGTTCGCCCCTCCCCGGTGCTCCTCTTCCGGGGGGTGACTCCCCCTCCTCTTCTCCCCGTTGTGGGCGGGTGCTCCCCCCTCCTCTTCCCCCTCGTCAAGCTCGCGTCAACACCGACCCAGGGCTCTCTGCCGGGCCTGGCGCCTACTCCTAGCAACAGCTCCGGTCATCTCTTCAAGCGGGATGTCGTCCAGACCAAGGGCACGCAGTCGCCAGAAGACTTTGGCGTCACCCTCTGCCTGGAACTTGAAGGGGACAACCCCCGCCAGGGTCATCGCCGCCTCGTAGCGGACCGTGCGGGAACCTCTGATTACCCTGATGGCTGTCCTGCTCTCAGCCCGACGCAGCAGCTGCTGGCTTCGCTGGGAATCCATCAGGGCGTTCGCCCATATGGGCGCACCATAGAGGGCCATGCTCCGCACGATCCTCACGTAGAGACGGCAAACCTTCTCGTTGGGCCCCCCGATATTGGACAGTAGACGGGCAAGCGCGTTGCTTGCCCTGTCTTGTCTAGGAGCCAGACGAACGAAGTGCTCCTCGAAGCACCAGTGGCTGTCCAGGTGGAGGCCCAAGTACCTGTGGCCCTTCTCCACCTGGACGTCGACTCCACTCACATGGACCACCGAATGGGGCGGTGGCGCAACCCCACGCCGAGGCGAGTAAAACCACATCGCCTCGGTTTTGCGGGGAGCTAGCTGAAGCCCCAGCCGCCGGATCCCCGCGGCAACGGCAGCGACGCCAATCTCGGCGAGGCGGCTAGTCCTTTTCCACCTCTGACCGACGGCCAACACGTGCGTATCATCTGCGAAGCACGAGAGGCTCACACCGGTCGGGAGCTCGACCCGCAAGACCATGTCGTAGCCCTGGTCCCAAAGTGTGGGACCTTGCGCAGAACCCTGGTGTACGCCACAGTCCACGTCCTTCTCGTGCATCTGGCTATCCCGGCCCCTGTATACAATCTTCCTGTCCCGGAGGTAGTCGCCGACGATCCTCCTCATGTAGGGGGGCGCCTTCTGGCGTATCAGCGCCCTCCTTATCGTCCCGTGAGGCAGGGTGTTGAAGGCGTTGACGATGTCTAGACTAACGCCTAGCGCCACCCTGCCCCGGGACGTGGCCGAGTCGCAGCGGGAGCGCATCGACTGGATTGCGTCGATAGTGCTGCGCCCCCGCTTGAAGCCATATTGCGACTCGGCCAAGTCGGGACAGGTGCTGGACGAGGTGGGATACCAGAATCCGCTCGAACAACTTCCCCACCTCGTCCAACAGCACGATGGGCCGGTAGGCCGAGGGACTGTCCGCGGGTCGCCCATCCTTCCGGATGAGGACTAGCCGACCCGCCTTCCACTGTTCTGGGAAGACTCCTTCCTTAGTGCAGGCGCTGAAGAGGCGTCTCAATCTCGGACCGAGGACGTGTAGAGCCTTCACCCAGGCACGGCCGGGGACACCGTTGGGGCCCGGCGCAGCGTTTCGGGCCCCCATCCGTTTACTCGCCCCGGCCAGCTCCTCCCCGTGACCCCAGTTCGTCGGACTAAACCAGCTTTTCGTGGTCCGGCGGGGGGCGGGTGTGTTCCCTCTCTCGTGAGAACAAAGTGTCGACTACCCGCCCCAAAAACCGGGGGTCGAGGCACTCGGTGACCGGGGGCGCCCAGGGCCTAAGCTTGCCTATCACCATTTCGTATGGGCGCCCCGATGGGTCCTTCTGGAGAGAGCCTAGGAGCTCGTCCCATGCCCGGGATTTAGACTCCTTGATGGCCGCTTGATCTGCAGGGCAGTTTCCAAAACTCGGTACTGCCCATATAGATCCTTCTCCCTCGTTGGGTCGCGGAATGTCCTTCTTCTGCGGGCCCTTTGCCACTGGCGACGGGCTGCGAGACAATCTCGTCTCAGATCACCAATGTCGCGCGTCCACCAGTAGGCGGCCCGCCTGGGGAGGTTCTTGGCCCGGGCATGGTGGTGTCGCACACCGCCTTCATGGCTGCCCGGAGCCATTCTACCTCCTCCCCAATGTCCGCGACCGGCCCGGCAGGTGTTGGCAGCCAGGCCAGAGCGAGGGCTGCAGCCATCAGCACGTCCTCGCCCATCCTCTTCAGCGCCCACCGTAGCGGTGGCGGTCCACAGGGACGGCGGGCGGTGGTGGTAAGTTCGAGGCGGATGTATAGATGGTCACTAAGAGTGACCGCCTTTTCCGCCACCCTCCATCGCTGCACCATACGCGCGGCCAGGGGAGTCGCGAAATACAAATCGACTACAGACTCCCCCTGGGCACGCACGCAGGTGCTAACGGACCCCACATTGAGCAGGTGGAGTCCTAGCCCCGCCGCCCAATTTACAACCGCCCTGCCTCTCGCGTCTGTCCTCGGGGAGCCCCAAAGTGACGCATGGGCATTAAAGTCCCCGAGGACTAGCACTGGCCGGAGGGAACAACGGGAGGCAAAGTCCCCCAACTGGTACATGTACTGTTCATATTGCGCGAGAGGCCATCTGGGCGGGGCATAGAGCCCCACCACCGCTATTTCACCCCACAGCACGCCGACGAACGCCCGGCCCCGTTCCAGTGGGGCGGGGTGTGCGGGTACTGCGGTGCCAATAATCGCCACGGAGCCGTCCTCGTCCCCGAACCAGTCTGGTCTGTCGAGGACTCGGTACGGCTCTCCGTCACCGCCAACCCAGCCTTCCACTTGGCCAGGGTTTGGAACAACATGTCCTGAGCCCTGGCCAAGTGGTTCAAGTTGGCCTGAAGTATAGGGCCCTTGGGCCCCATACCTTGGCATTACGAGCCGCCTCCGCGGCATTTTTGCTCGCCGACTTGGCAGGGGGATTTTTCTTGCCCCCCTTCTTCGACTCCGCAGGCTTGGTCCTTGTTGCCTGTTCCTTGGGGGCTGTTCCTGCCCCTTCAACGGCACTCTTCTTCTTCCTCTGTGAGGAGGAGCGGGCACAACCTTTTGCCCCCAATCGATGCCCCGCGGGCCGCCCCAGGTCTGCACAGAGGGGGCACCACGGGGTGGCGCTACACTTGCTGGCCAGGTGGCCCGACTCTCCGCACGCATAGCAGCGGTCGGACCTATCAGCGTCGCAAGTCCATCGCTGCCTAACATGCCCTCTTTCCAGGCAGCGATAGCACTGCAATGGCCGCGGTGGCAGCTCCTGTATTCTGGCCGAGATCCACCCGACCAGAACCCTCCCACAGACGGATAACTTTTTGAGTGCCGCTAGAGGGCATCTCGCCAGAAAGTCCCATGCTTTGGGGGGAGGTGCGAATCTCCCCCATTTTAATTTCTTCAGCGGAGCAACCCCCCGCAACGGCCAACGCGGCCGCCACCTCCACCGGCCATTTTTAAGGGGCGGGCAACACTGACCTCAGTGCCGCTAAACACCTGGCGGAGTCGGTCAGCCAACTTGGCCGCTTTGTCCGTCCTGTCCTCCCCAGGTATCTCGAGGACCAAGCCATCTGTCTGAGCTCTTCTGGGCATCAACGCCGTGATTCCCAGCTCCTGCAACTTGACCCGCTCCCGGGCTATGAGCATGGCCTCGGCGTATGGGACCTTAGCCTCGGGAGCTAGGTTGATGGTGTCCGCCGCTGTACAAGGAGGGCGGGGGGCCTTCTGCCTGGCAGATTGGGCCCCTTGCCGCTTGACCGCCGGTGCGGCCCCTCTCTTCTGTCCTTTCTGGGCAACCACCTTGGAGCCCTGGGAGGGAGGGGCCTCTTCCGCTACCACCTTCTTCTACGCTATCGCCTTCTTCTCCGCAGCTTTAGCGCGGCGGCCAACCACCGTCACCCAGGTCACATCCGCCGTCCTCCGATGCTCCTCAACAATCCGGGCCATTCTGGCCTCCACAAATGATGCCGGCTGGTCCGGTGCTGAGGAGGGCCCTGGCAACGACTCCGTGGCAGGCAGGGACTTATGTTGTGGTCGCGACCCGGCATGTGAGTTCCGCCAGGCTTTGCTGAAGGATGCTGATCTGAATTGTCTGGGCCGCCAGCTGCTCCTCTCGGAGTTTTAGCTGGCGGCGGAGCTCCTCCAGCTCTTTACCTGCCCTAGCGGGGGCGGCCCTAACCGCTGTCTCCGCATGGATGGCCTTTAAATGGCGTGCGACCATCCTTAGTTTCCTGACGAGCGTTCCCTTGAGGCCCTTGGAAACGCCCGCTACCCTCTCCACATCCCTACAGAATTCCAGGGCCTGGGCGGCTAGGTCGACGGTCGGGACATGTCTGAACTCCTTCGCCAGGTCCTCAGGATCGGGGAGCGACCTGCTACTTCGACTCAGCTCGGAAAGGTCCTCGGCAGGGTCCAGTGCCCTCTTCTCCTCCGCGAGTTCCAGCTCCTGGCCTTGTACCTCCAGGAGCATTTGCTTCGCCGCGGCGAGTTGCGAGTACACGCCGGTGGTCGGCGGACGGCCCCTCCTCTTCGCCAGCCGTCTCTCCAAGGACACAGTCGAAGCGACTGACTCGTCCGAGTCCTCGCCGTCCCGAGATGCAGTGGCATCCGAGGTCGCCGGGGAGACCCGGCCCCTTCTTCGCCCCGACCTCAGGGTAGACCATTCCGCGTCCACCCTAGAAAGTTGAACGGATAGCTGGCGCGCAACCGTCGCTCCACTAGTGCCGGACAGCACCAGGTCCACCTCGCTAGCTGCCTGTCTCACGTCCTGATTCGTAGCCATGGTCATTTCCGTTAAATCCAGTCCAGTTTGTTTATTTGTTGATTTAGTAATTCCATCCATAATGGTCCCACGAGAGGGTCGGTCCATGGGTCCACTCGGGCAGAGCCGCCTTACCCGGGTAAGGCTAGTACACCCGGGGGGTCGCCAGGTACCCTGGGGTTGGCCGCTGGAGACTGATGCACCCATCAGCCATGCCTGGCGCGTACTCCGGGCACGCCCTACTCACCGCGCACCGCAGCTTGGGGCTAGAGATTTTTTATAGAGGTTGTCATCCTCGCGGGCCGACCAATGAAGGCAAGCCCCCCGTTCCAGCAAAACGTTACCACTGGGTTACGGTATCATTGCTAGGGCACTCCGGGTTCGCTACACGTACCAGACCGCCACGCAGCCTGGCCCCTGGAGAACTCAACGACACTGCAGCCACCTTTTCGCCTCTCCGACCCAGGCCTTACCGGCAAGGGAGGCCCTGCCAGGATCCGTAGATCCCACCAGCATCGCCCCGGGTCATCTGCGAGGCTACATCGACAGCAGCAAGCGCCCCCCTTTTAGTCGCCTCCTACGACAGGCAGGGGTTGCCGTGCCTGTATTCTATCCCCCAGTCACAGGGTAGGTTTTGATGGGTTTTCCTTCCCTTGGTGTTTGGTCCGCGGGAGCTATTTATTTCACTCCTACCCTACATGCACTCCGAAAAGTGCATGGCGAGCATTCCCCTATCCGCCACCTGGGGACGCGCCACGTCGGGGTATCACCACCCCGCCTATCCTGGATAACCAGGTAGGTCCGTGGAGCGTGAATCCAACCTAACATAACCTTTTTTCTTTTCTTCTATTTTTACGTGGCTGAAATCTTCAAAAGACGCCCCCAGCCCCACTGGGGAGGAGCCGGGCGTAGTGCCGGATTTTCACCGGCTAAAACCACCACGGTGACCTGCACAGGGCTGTGGTAAGGGCCCCGGGACCTCTAACGAACAACACCGGGACCCCCTCACCCTTGGCGCATAGCGCCCAATCTCGGGGGAGGATCTAACCTTTGACCCTCCCCCTAAGTGCCTGCTCCACCAACGTCAGGGGCCACACCCGACGCCGGCCACTCCTCGGGCCGCGTGCAATGGCGACCGGGGCCCCAGCCCTGCGGCCCAGCGACTCCAAATGGGAGCCGCTAGATCTGTGATGGGGGGAGAGGGCAAGTCCCTCCCCCATCCAATCCCCCTGGGGGAGGCCGGAGCCTCCCCCCACTACATCTACTTTGGGGGGGAAGCCGAAGCCCCCCCCCTCATCTTGTTAGGGGCGGTGGGCAGGATTATCAAGGCCCACCGCCCCGTCCTCCTCAGCTCACTGTGCCGTCTCCTACGGGCGGGGTCGGGGTCGGCTCTCTGCCGACCCCGCTCCGCCTCCTCCTTCAAGGCGATGACCTCCTCACAGAACGAGGTCATCGCCCTCCACTGATCCTCGCCGGCGAGCATATTTCTTACCACGCTCGCCGGCGAGAGATCCACCCCCAACTCGCACTGCAGGGCGTGACGGGCCCGCGCAAACACTGGACAGTGCTCCAGTGTGTGTTGCGCGGAGTCCCGCCCCGCCCCGCAGTGATGGCATATAGCCGTCGCCGCGCTACGAATCCGGCACAGGAAGTCACCAAAGCAACCATGCCCGGTGAGCACCTGTGTGGTCCGGAAGGTGATCCGACCAAAGCTGCGGTCCCGCCATTTCTTGATGACGGGCAGGACCGCCCGACCGCTCGCTGGCCGGCGGCGCCACTCGCGATTATCTCGCGACGCCACCGGTCCAGGGCATCCTGTCGGGTCTGGCACCTCCATTCCCGCTCGACCGCCCGCTCTGGCGGGTCTTCTCCAGCCTGGCGGAGGCCGCGCAAGCGCCAGAAAATCGTGGCGCAGGCCTCCGCCTCGTACTTGAAAGGTACGAGACCCGCCAGAGTCATCGCCGCTGCGTGGGAGATCGTGCGGTATCCCCTCACGACCCTGATGGCCATCCTCCTTTCCACTCGCCGCAGCACAGTTTGGCTGCGGCGATACGCCATCAGGGCCTCAGCCCATATGGGCGAGCCATATAGGGCCACGCTCAGCACGATCCCTGTGTAAAGGCGGCGAACCTTCTCGCTCGGCCCCCCGATATTGGGCAGCACCCGCCCAAGGGCGTTTGCTACCATGTCTAATCGGGGGGCAAGGCGGTCGAAATGCCTTTCGAAGTGCCAGTGGCTGTCCAGGTGGAGGCCAAGATACTTGAACCCTTCACCCACCTGGACCCTGGTGTCACCTACCCGGATCCAAGACTGGGGCGGCGGTGCAACCCCACGCCGAGGCGAGTAAAACCACATCGCCTCGATCTTGTGGGGCGCTATCTGTAGCCCCAGCCTCCGGATCGCCGCTGCGACGGCAGCCACGCCAACCTCCGCTAGACGACTGATCCTGCCCCAGTCCCGGTCGGTGGCAAACATGTGTGTGTCGTCTGCAAAACACGTAATGCTTACACCGTCCGGGACCACGACCCACAAAGCTGGGTTGTACCCTACATTCCACAATGGGGGCCCCAAACGGGACCCCTGGGGTACACCCTCATCGACGTTCCTCCGATAGACATGTCCGTCCCGGCCCACATACTCGATGAATCTATCCCGTAGGTAGTCCCCGATCATCCTTCTCAGTACTGGGGGCACTTCATGTTCAGCGAGTGCCCCCATTATCACCCCATGGGGCAGGGTGTTAAAGGCGTTCACTATGTCGAGTGAAACGCCCAACGCCACCCCACCCCGGGACGTGGCCGAGTCGCATTGGGAGCGCAGCGAGTCGATCGCATCGATGGTGCTGCGCCCCCGTCTAAAACCGTACTAAGACCCGGCCAGATCAGGGCCTACCCGGGATAGGTGCTCGGCGAGGCGGTCAGCTATAACGCTTTCTAAAAGCTTCCCGATCTCGTCGAGCAAAACTATGGGCCGGTACGCGGAGGGACTCTCCGCGGGCCGTCCTTCCTCTCTTAGCAGGACCAGTCGTTCAACCTTCCATGCGGAGGGAAATACACCCTCCTTAAGACAGGCGCTGAAGAGGCGTCTCAATCGCCGTCCAAGGACGCGCAGGGCCAATACCCAGGCCCGGCCGGGGACGCCCGGAGTGGTGTTCCGTGCCCCCATGCACCTAACGGCCTCGGCCAGCTCCCCCTCTGTGACTCCCATGTCGTCGGTCCATTCCACTTGGACCGGCGGGGGGGCAGGGGTGGCACCGTCGTCACGAGGAAACAACGTGTCCACCACCTGGCCCAAGAACTGGGGGTCTAGGCTCTCCGTCACGGGGGGCGCCCAGGGCCCTTAGTTTGCCCATTGCCCACATATAAGGGCGCCCCCACGGATCGGCATCCAGAGAGCCGAGGAGCTCCTGCCATGCCCGGGACTTGGCCTCCCTGATGGCCAGCTGTAGAGCTACCACTAATACACGGTAGCACCCGTACAGCTCTTCCTCCCCCGCTGGGTCGCGGTTCCTTCTCCGACGGGCCCTTTGCCACTGGCGTCGGGCGACGTTGCAGTTCTGCCGAATGTCGGCGATTTCGCCCGACCACCAGTAGGCGGCCCGTATGGGGAGGCATTTGGCCCGGGCATGGCGACGTCACAGATCGCCTTCATGGTGCCCCGGAACCATTTTACCTCCTCCCCTAAATCCGCGACTGGACCGACCGGTTGCTCCGGCCAGGTCACAGCGAGGGGTGGAACCTAACCTAACCTAACCTAACCTTTTTTTTTTTTGTAGGAGAGGAAATGCATTTATGCACGCGCGGGATGGTTCCCCTTTCGTCTAATCGGATAGAGGGGGCCCGAGCAGTGTGGGACTCATATCCGCCCTGAGGGGGCAACCTGGCAACCCGGCCTCGAAGGGTGGGGTTTAGCCCAAAAGTAAGTCTCAGCCCAGAAGGGGCGACCTTGAGCAGGTGGTCCAGAGGGGGCAGTCCTGTGGCTGGGTATACTACCCACTAAAACCTCTCCCCTGTGTGGGCCGCCAGTACCAATTCATCCTTTGGGATATATAACAGGTTACTAACGTATAGCCACAACGGCGCTTTGGCAATTCAATGCATTTCGCATTATTCCGTCCTCCCGCAGAAACGCCATGCGCTAGGCACCATGGGGCATCTGCAGATCCACGCCGTTGCGCCTCCGATCTTGCGGTAGGACATTTCAACCTGAGCAGTACACGCAGGAATTTTTCTTTAGCAACGATCGGCACCGGGGGGATATCCTCAAGGATCACACCATCCCGGCGTGACCGGGCCACCTCTTCATCCACCTGGTAGGTTGCGGATGATGTGGCTTATCCTAGATGTCATCACGCCCACCTGTCCTGCCACGAGGACAGGCCATTTTTCTTCGGCCACGACCAGGAACCGGAGCTCCTGCTCAACGGGTGATCGCGCCATGTGTTCACCTGCTTCAGCAGGGCTTGCTCTTCAACATAGCCAGGTCCCGGGGCGAGTCCTTTCCCCGGTTGACTGTGCCACGTCTTCGTAGCCTGCAATCCTCGATGACCTGTCCCACGCGCACTCGCACAGACACACTCGCACACATTCGCACATTCTCGCAAAATAAATGAATAAATATATAAATAAATAAACCAATAAATACCTGTATCCTGATTAACCCATTGAAGGCGTCCACTTCTCCACTGCAGCATCCCAGCCACGTCTGTCTGCATTTTCCGCCTCTTCTATTCTCAAGTCGTCGCCACTCTTCTTCTGCCTCGCCGCCTTCTCTTCTCTGAGCCACGATGCCCGGAAACCTACCGCATACACACCGCACACCCACACTCGCACTCGCACACTCTTACAAGCCCTCCATCAAGCAGCAGGCACACAAAAATAAATAATTATAAATAATAAACAAATAATAAATACTTGTATCCTGCTTCACTCCTTCAGAGCGTCCTCTTCTCCGCTGCAGCATCCCAGTCACGTCTATCGTCAATCCTTGCCTCTACTCTTCTCCTTTCAGTCATGTTGTCTGGAAACCTAACGCATACACACCGCACACCCACACTCACATTCGCACAAGTCCTCAATCAACCATCAACACGCACAAAATAAATAATTAATTATGTAAGTAATAAAGAAATAAATACCTGTGTTCTGCTTCACCCCCTCAGGACGTCCTCTTCTCCACTGCAACGTCCCAACCACGTCTGTTATCAGTTTCCGCCTCTTCTTTTCTGGAGTCATCGTCGCTCTTCTTCTACCTCACCACGTTCTCTTCTGCTTTCAGCCATGATGTCCTGATACCTGTTACATACATCCCGCACACGCACACTCACACTCGCACACACTCGCACATTCTCACAAGATCTCAAGCACACAAAATAAATGATTAAGTATATTAATAAACGAAAGCTCACCCGTGTTCTGCATCACTCCTTCAGAACGTCCTCTTCTCCAACCTAACCTAACCTAACCTAACCTAACCTTTTTTTTTTTATTTTGACAGCAAGAAAATACATTTACGTAAGCGAGGAACCCGTCGGGTTAGGAGAGGTCTCGGGCAGTGTGGGAATCAAAGGTACATACCAAAACAGGTTTCCCTGAGTTGGATCGTTACAGTACCCCAATACCCACTAAAAACTTGCTCCGTATCGGCCACAGATACCTCCGGCAACCCCAGAGGGCTTTAATTGAGAGCATTCTGTGTAGCCACGATGTTGCTTACACATCGACCGACGAGGACGACCTAAAGGCGTTCAGTCGTCCAAGAACGTCGCGAGTAAGCCCCAGCGCACCTCCGCTTATAACGCAGGCTATTTTGACCGGCGGTGATTTCATTTAGCCACAGAAGGTATAGAGTGCGTTGGTGGACACTCTACAGCCGCTGTGCGCACACACCGCCGGAACTGTGCATTATCCTTGCAGAATCATTTTTCCCTACCCGTATGTTTCCGCAGGGGATGTGTAGGGTTGAGCTGAGCCGCTTGGTCACCAGAGGCCGCAACACACATTTGGGCGAGCTAAGCCTCTCGATGGAGAGATCTTAGCCTGGGAGAGGTCGCGAAAACGAAGGAGTGCTCGCATGAATGTGAGAAAGAGGAGAGCCCGAGCCGCCTGGACACCAGCGACCACTTCACACATTTGGGTGAGCTAAGCCTCTCGATGGGCGGATTTCGGGCCTGGAATTGGTTACGCGCACTGAGGAATGCACACATGATAGCGAGCGAAAGGAAATCTTGGGTTGCCTGGACACCATCGACCGCAACACACATTTGGGTGAGCTAAATCTCTCGATGGGCGAATTCCGGGCGTGGGAGAGGACGCGAAAAATTTTTCGAACGAAGGAATGCTCATGCGAGAGCACGCGGAAGGCTCGTGTGGTTTGTCACATGTATTCATCCATCCATTCAGTTCATTCAATTCTATACTACATGTGTGTAAGGGCACCGTAAGCGGAACGCTACGTATAGTGCGGATGCAATCAGAGAACCTAAGGGGAAGAGTAAGAAAGGTCGCGGTTCGTCGCGAGTCGGCCAGCAAGAGGAAGAATCGGGCCGATCGGTCTCGCTCCACTGCCCAGCAGGTACAGCAGGAGGGAGAGATCAAGCACGGGATGCCGCAAAGAACGAGCGCCGGGGCGGAGATCAGAGAAGAAGCCGCGAGTAGGGATCCGGAGGAGAGCCGAGACGCGAGCATAATGCGTCCGAGATTCGAGGGCGCTAATTGGAGATCGTACGCCGCAGAAAATGCGATTTAAATTAAATTTGATTAAATTGATTAAGATGTAATTCGAAAAATGTAATAGAGTTCAAAGTTCAACAAAATCTAAAATTGGCATCGAACTAGAATTGGTCATCCGCAGTTAAAGACCGCGATAATATTATAATTGAGAGTTGATACAGGCCAAACCTTGAATTTTAAACTTATCATTAAATACGGAGGTAATTAGATACAATTTCCGCGAGAGAAAGTTGGTGCGGATTGCTTTCAAAATTTGTTTCCAGAGAGAGAAGTAGGTGTTCGAAAAAAGGAGCATATCTTAGAATTGTGTTATCAAGATTGGAATTTAAGATTAGACGTGAGAGCTAGAAGTATTAGGGCGCCTCGTCAGGCGGGTGAGAGGCACGTACAAGCAGGTGATGAGCGGATTACGTCACCCACTCGCAGGTAGCGGCAGGAACCGGGTCAACGAGTTACCCATCGGCCGGTGTCCGAAGGGATGCGAACGGGCCTCATCCGTGCATGTCGGCTTGTTGCTGCCTATATAGAGGGGCTAAACGCGCGGTGCCTTTTAAGTCGCCTTTGATGACAGGCTTGGGAGGCTGGAGACGTATTCTGTAACCCCCGCCTCCAGGCGAGACTTGATTCTATACTTCCACAGCAAATAGGATCTGATATGATCGAAAGTCTGTTCTATGCTTTCTTAAGTCAACACCCTTGACCGTTATTGATCAGTGAGTGCAATTGATTTAATTGTAATTTATTCACGTTATTAATGTTGACTTGATTAGGTCCTTTCATCGAAGGCTTGGTAAGTTTTGGATTGCCGGGCTTTGTTGAAGACGACCACGAGACCCCTGCTTCGATCGAGGGGAGGCGAGAAAGCGAGGGGAGTGTGCCGAAGCGCGTGTCTCGAAAGCGGTGCTCAAGGGTGAGGGACTACGCCTCGCAGGTTACCCCAGCCACAACGATTGCCTGCCGCTCTGGATATAAATTGGGGCACCTCGTAGTGGCCTTCATTTAGTACATTTCTAACTGGGGAAGTCGTTAGTTCGCGCTGTTTGTAGTGCTCCGAATCGAAGCTTGGAGCAATACGCGTGTGTCGATACGTGCGCCGAGGTGCAGTGAGGGGTTATTGTGCATAACTAAGCGCAGCAGATCAGCACAGCACACCACAGCACATTGCTCATCCTCGCAGCGAAAAGGACCCGCTGTCGCCTACAACGCCCACGCGCCAACGCGTCTATAGCAGAGGCGGGTGAAGAAGAAGAGGAAGGAGGAGTAAAACAGAGGAAGAGCGACGCAGCCGATCACTATCAGTCATCCTACGACAAGCATCGCTGAGTAAGTAAGTATTGAGTGATCATTTGTCGATTAACGTTTATCGCACCATCCTTGTTTGTTCAGCCTGCCCGTTTAAACACTACTATTGTTGCTGATGTTGGTGTTAGTTCCGCTGCCGTTGCTCCTATTAATACGTAGCTGGTTAGTCCTTGATTGTCAACCATGCTGGATATTGGCCGAATGCCGACTGTAAATAGCTGTTCGGTTTGCCGGTGTCCTGATACTAATTGCTTAGTTCTATCCTTACTCTTGATGAAATTGATTGAATTAGTTCGATCTTGACTAGGCTTAATTAATTAAATATATTCAGTTAAATCCTGGCTTGGCTTGACTTCGCTTCACGTTGTCGAGTGGTTCCATGACTTGTTTTTAAGTCGGGTCAGGTCAGCCCGCTGTCCCGCTTAATCCTTGGATAGGGTTGCGTGAGTTGAATTAAGTTGATAGGGCAGGGCGGAGAGGGAGGGCGATGCACGCAGATTGATGCGAGTCAGTTGAAACAATCCCTTCCGTGCTACAGTTGTTCCCTTTTCTCCCCCTCTTTCCCCCCCTTTTTTTCCCCTTCCCTTTTTCCTTCCTTTCTCCTATTCTCTTTCCCTTCCTTTCTTTCCCCCTTTTGGTTCAGATTTAAGTTATAGATCATAAGTCATTTGCTTCGCTTTCCGAACCCATGTTACTCATTGTTTGCTGTGGTTTAGGATCCTTGTACCGTGAGGGTCATAACCGGGGTTGTCATTGCCGTTACAAGTCGCAGTAAGTGTTGATCACTGCCATGTCAGTTCAGTTCGACTTAAATGTAGATCCTTGTACTTAAGAGTGCCCGTTTCCTTTTGTTCCGATAGCTACGTTACTGTGCTGCTAAATCTCCGAGCCGAAGAAGAAAGAGAAGAGGAAAACATGTCTGCGTTCGGCGTACTGCAGATCAATTTAAACAGATGCCGCGCGGCACAGGATCTCTTGTGGCAGGCCGTGAACGAGTTTCGCGCGGATATAGTCGTCATCAGTGAGCCGTTTAATCCTCATCCGAATTGGCATCAGGACAGGAGCAGCTCAGCCTGCGTGTGGTATACGAATCGTCCTAGCTGTGACATGGGGGTGGCTAGAAAGGTGTTTGAGACAGACGGATGCGTGGCATTGGAGACTCGCGAGTTTGTGATAGTGAGTTGTTACTTCTCACCATCACTGACTATAGAAAGCTTTGAAGGTCAATTACGGGGTCTTGCGACATGTCTGTCAAGTGTTAGGACACCGATTATAATCGCCGGGGATTTCAATGCCCGCTCTCCGCACTGGGGATCAGATCGCGTGGATTCACGCGGTCACCGTATGATGAATTTGATCGAGCAAGCAGGGCTGATGCCCGTGGCAAGTCAAGGAGGCCCGTCATTCGAGCGTGGTGGCGTGGGTTCTCGAATGGATGCCCTTGCCTGCAGCCGCAGCCTCCACGGTCGAATATGAGTGATGCCCACTTGGACGTCGACCGATTGGACGCGTCCCGATTGGACGGTCCCGATTGGACGCGTTCCTTTTGGACGCCGCACAGTGGCGAGAATCGCCGAAAACGTGGACAAAATTAATATCTTAAAATGTGAGGTAAATTAATCAAATAAATTACAATATTATAATTGCGGAAGGATAATACTATATGTTTCTAATGAAAAATATTTTATTTTTATTTAGTGTGACTTGAAAGTTACATTTAAATTGTTAATTAGAATCGCACATCTTTTTTTATACGTGTAATATTAAAAAAATGAAAAGAAATGCACAATATAATACATATATACATTAATATATACAAAATAGATAATATTTACTGATAAACATACTTACCTACATAAATTATTCTAAGTTACTTTCCTGTTCATCTTCTACTTCTTCTACTTCTTCTTCTTATTTTTCTGCTTCTTCTTCTCATCATCATCATCATCTTCTTCTTCTTCTTCTTCTTCGGATTCGTTGATATTAGCAATATCGAAAAATTGAATTACATCTCGCAGATATGTTTTTCCTTTTTTCGGCCATACCATCCTCATACATAAAACACTTTAAAGTCACACTATATAAACATACAATATTTTTCATTAAAAAAGTATATTATTATCCTTCCACAACTGTAATATTGTAATTTATTTCATTAATTTACCTCACATTTTTAAATATTAATTTTCTCCACGATTTCGGACAAATTCGTCACTGTGTGTAACTAACTTTCCTCCCCTGAAAATTTGAGTGAAAGAAGAAAGGGAGTTTCTGTAACCAGCTGCAAAAAGCAGTGCTAACTACTTTTATAACTTGACTGGTCCGTACGTGTCATGTACGCTAATAGGGTGCGCGTGTGCACAAAAATCTGAATAACTCAGAAGACCGCAAATTACCGCAAGATATTTTTACAGATCCTTATTCAGGAAACTTCCAGCTTTAATTTAAGCCTAATTTGAACGTGCAGATCCGTGTAGAACACAACTTTTACCATACATAAACATTAAATATGTCCATTCTTTCTATTTCGTCCTATATCACAGTTAAAAATAAACATTTTGTTGTGCAAATTACATAATTATATTCAAAAAGGATCATATAAAGTGGCAATGTGAACGAAAGAACATAATAGTTAAAAAATAATGAACAGCATTATGTTAAACTTTGCCCGATGAAACTGATTTCACAAAATCATCAAATTTGAAGGCTCATATCTGCTTAATGGTAATAATAAAATCATTAAAAGTGCCAGAACATTATGCACACATTCCTTATGAACAAGTTCCATTAAACAGATTTCAAGAATTCCGATTTTCATTTTTTGACTTTCGTCCACGTTTTCGGCGATTCTCGCCACTGTGCGCCGTGCCGATTGGACGCGTTCCTTTTGGACGCCGCACAGTGGGACAAAACGGCTTTTGGCGATCAAAAATCTATAACTTCGGTTCTATTGGAAATATTGTAATGAAATTTTGGGAAGTTTTTGCCTATATTATGGTACTTAAGTTGTACCACTATAAGTCATATTGAACTACAGGGTGTCAAAATATTCACGTATAAAGTATAACGCTTTGAATATCCTTCACTTGTTAGACATATTTTATATCATTTAACAAAAATTTGACTCAAAACTGTTAATAACTATAATGAAAACGGATTTAATAATTAAAAAATGACAAGACATGTGTTATTATAATATATTTATTTATATTTATTATGATCTATACCAAATCATTCGTGAAAATAGTTTCGACAATTATGAAAATTTATTATGGCATATTGCAAGGCCGAAATAAAGTTTTGGATGACGAATATACACGTCGAATGCAGTTAACTGGATAATAATCGTATCTGGTACTGCTTTTCCATCATCGTGCGCTGTGGCCAAGATTGGTGTAATTTATTTCAATCGCCAGTTTTTTGAGCAGTGGCAGGTTGGGGCAGCTGTTTTTTTCTGATTCTGATAGAGGAAGGTTCACTCTTTACTACAGTAATAATCACGCCCTGCACAAGTGTGCACATTTTTTTAAAATCAAACGCAAAGTTGAGATTTTAGTAAAATGTATTTCGTTTCAATCAGATCCTATTATTTAAAAAGTTGTTAACATTTTAACTTATTTTATGCACTGAATAGAATCTATACTAATCTAGTAAACTTTGTAATTCATTTGAATTTTATCTTTCCGAGTAAAATTTATTAGAATCGTACATTGAAGTTATGGGTAATATTATCAGCGTTTCGTCTTGACGAATTTCTACTGACTTTGAGTGCGAACCACGGCAAAACGGAAGGAAATATGAAAAAACGGATTACACTACGTTAAACTACAGTTTATTCTCTATCGATGTATGTAATTAGTTTTTCAATTTTTGAATTCACGAAAATCGACTTTTGATCGCCGAAAGCCGTTTTGTCCCACTGTGCGCCGGACCGATTGGACGCGTTCCTTTTGGACGTCGTTCCGCTTGGACGCCGTGCCGTTTGGACGTCGTGCCATTTGGATTCGTGCCATTTGGACGCCATATCTTTTATAATCATTGCCTTTGGAAATCGGTAGATGGTGTTATTGTTTGCCGATTTAAATTCCTATGCTATTTGAATGCGTATACATGCTAAAGTATATGATTACATATATCTAACGATAAGGTCAAGTGGTTGTGTGTAACGTTTGACAGATATAGGTTATAGTGAAAAACATGTGGAAATTGAATGGAGTTAATTTCTTACAAGATATATCTGGAAGTATGTTTAAGGTAAAAGAAATATTAAACCTTATTTTGTTCAATACATTCTTTATTGCAAATTAATGTTGTTGTGGACAATGTATCAATATATAATAATACGATTTTATTTTCTTTATTTTCAGCATTTATTCAGACATCGATGAGGAAATTTAAACCAATAAATTATGCAGTAAAAAAATTTAATAGATCCATTAAAGAAATTAAACAGTACGGAATAAAATAATAGGACAAATAAGAATAATGTACCCCGAAAACAGATGCAATTACATACTCGCAGGATATATCAGGAAATATGTTTAAGGTAAAAGAAATATTAAATCTTATTTTCTTTAATACATTCTTTATTCCAAATTAATGTTGTTGTGGACAATGTATCAATATATAATAAGATGATTTCTTTTTCTTTATTTTCAGCATTTATGCAGACATTGATGAGGAAATTACCACCAAAATTATGGAGCAGAGAATTTGAATAGATCCACTAAACAAATTAAACATTGTGGAATGAAATACTAGGATTAATAACAGTAACGTACTCCGAAAACTGATGCAATTACTTTCTCGCGGGATATATCAGGAAATATGTTTGAGGTAAAAGAAATATTAAATCTTATTTTCTTTAATACATTCTTTATTCCAAATTAATGTTGTTGTGGGCAATGTATCAATATATAATAATATGATTTCTTTTTCTTTATTTTCAGTATTTATTCAGACATTCATGAGGAAATTGCAAGCATAAAATTATGCAGCAGAAAAGTTGAATAGATACATTACAGATATTTTCCAGCATGGAATGAAATACTAGGACATATAACAAAAACATACTATGCAAACAGATGCAATTACTTTCTTGCAAGATATATGGCGTAATATGTTTAAGGTAGAAGAAATATTAAATCTTATTTTTGTCAATACATTCGTTATTCTAAATTAATGTTGTTGAGTATAATGTAGCAATGTATAATAATATGATTTCTTCTTCTTTATTTTCAGCGTTTGATCAGACACGGAGGGGAAAATTGCAACAGAGATATTATGGAGTAGAAGTATTAAATAGATACAGTGCAGAAATTATTCAAGCAAGAGCAGTATTAAATTAGATAAGTTTGTCTTGCACGTTATAGACATTAAAAACAATGTGTAAACCAGCATATTTCAAATAAATATTTTAATAGAATGGAATATTTCAATACAACTGTTCTACTCGTTTGAGACAAATTCAAGATTTCTAAACACAATACAAGCGCTATAAAAAAGATACAAGTGAATAGTGAAATAGAAACTCTGTTTCAAATTTTTATTTTATAAATTATTACTTGGTAAAACTATCTATTTGAAAGTAGAAAAAAACACTGTGAATTGTAACTTAAATTCTATGTTAAGGAAATTAGAATAGGAAGTTAAAGTTTAAGGTATTCATCTATTTTATTAAACTATTTATTTGAAATATGCTGGTATTACATTGTTTTTAAAGTCTATAACGTGCAAGACAAACTTATCTAATTTAATACTGCTCTTGCTTGAATAATTTCTGCACTGTATCTATTTAATACTTCTACTCCATAATATCTCTGTTGCAATTTTCCCCTCCGTGTCTGTTCAAACGCTGAAAATAAAGAAGAAGAAATCATATTATTATATATTGCTACATTATACTCAGAACATTAATTTAGAATAAAGAATGTATTGAAAAAAATAAGATTTAATATTTCTTTTACCTTAAACATATTTCTACATATATTTTGCAAGAAAGTAATTGCATCTGTCTTCAGATTGTGTTTTTGTTATTTGTCCTAGCATTTCATTCCACACTGTTTAATTTCTTTAATGGTTCTTCAGCTTTTCTACTCCATAATTTTTTGGTTGGAAGTTCCTCATCAATGTCTGAATGAATCCTGAAAATAAACAAAAAGAAATCATATTGTATTGATACATTGTACTCAAAAACATTAATTAGAAATAAAGAATGTATTGAAGAAAATATGGTTTAATATTTCTTTTACCTTAAACATATTTCCACATATATCTTGCAAGAAAGTAATTGCATCTGCTTGCGTAGTATGTTTTTGTTATACGTCCTAGTATTTAATTCCATGCTGGAAAATATCTGTAATGAATCTATTCAACTTTTCTGCTCCATAATTTTATGCTTGTAATTTCCTCATGAATGTCTGAATAAATACTGAAAACAAAGAAAAAGAAATTATATTATTATATATTGATACATTGTACTCAACAACATTAATTTGGAATAAAGAATGTGTTGAAGAAAATAAGCTTTAATATTTCTTTACCTTAAACATATTTCCAGATATATCATGCAAGAAAGTAATTGCATCTGTTTGGAGAGTACGTCTTTGTCGTTCGTCCTAGTATTTCATTCTACGCTGGAAAGTGTCTTCAATGTATCTATTCAACTTTGATACATCATCATTTCTTGGTTGTGATTTCCCCATCAATGACTGAATATAGAAAAAGAAATCATATTATTGCATATTGATATATTGTACTTAACAACATTAATTTGAAATAAAGGATGTATTGAAGAATATGTACAATGTTTAATATTCCAACTGTAATATTCCATTGTTCACGCTGATTAGAAAAAGGATTAAAACATTTAGAAGCAAAGAAGACTTATGGAGAAAAGATAGAAAAGGAAATTCAATTATTATGAATTAGTTTTATTTCACCATAGGCAAATATAACCTAAAATCTTACAAAACGGAATTCACTAAATTTCTTGACAATTGTACGAAATAATATTAATTACATGTAGTCCGACAATATATTGTGTGAATTACATTTATTTATCTTGATAATCTTCAGTACTTCACTGTTGGACGCCGTGCCGATTGGATACGTTCGTTTTGTACGCCGTACCGATTGGACGGGTTCTGACGTGTTTCTTTTGGACGCTGGTCCGATTGGACGCGTTCTGGCGCGTTCCTATGGGACGCCGTGCCGTTTGGATTCTGTGTCTTTTGGACGCCATATGTTTTAATATTATTGCTTTTAGAAAGCTGTAGATCGTTTTGACAGGTATAGGTTATAGTGAAAAACATGTGGAAATTGAATGCAGTTACTTTCTTACAAGATATATCTGGAAGTATGTTTAAGATAAAACTAATTTTAAAGCTTATTTTCTTTAATACATTCTTTATTGCAAATTAATGTTGTTGTGGACAATGTATCAATATACAATAATATGATTTCGTTTTCTTTATTTTCAGCATTTATGCAGACATTGATGAGGAAATTACCACCAAAATTATGGAGTAGAGAATTTGAATAGATCCATTAAACAAATTAAACATTGTGGAATGAAATACTTGGATTAATAACAGAAACGTACTCCGAGAAAAGATGCAATTACATTCTCGCAGGATATATCAGGAAATATGTTTGAGGTAAAAGAAATATTAAATCTTATTAACCGACTTCGAAAAGGAGGAGGTTACTCAATTCGATCAGTATGTATTACTTTTTTTTTGTGTGTGTTCAGCGATTACCCCGAGATGGATGGACCAATCGGAACGAAACCTTTTGCATCTTGTAAGGAATGTCTTCCGATTAGTCCCATTAAAAAAAAATTTTTCAATTTTTCATTGTTGCAAAATGCAGAAAGTTTTTAATGTCAAGATTGGACGATTTCAATGACCTTTTAATATGTTGTCGGGGACATGATTCTGAACAACTTTTTCATTATGCTTAATTAACGGAAAGTTTTAGTTTCCGAGATATTCCTGAAAAACTATTGTTACTACTACATTGAATTCTACGTATGCCTACGTGTCTCTACTGGTGTATGAGTCAGCATGCAGTCGCCGATTCTCTACTGTTTCTATACACATATCGCGTCGATCGAAATCCAGTATGCATATACATATAATAATAATAAGTATTGTTATTGCAAAATCCGATTCTATACCGCTACTCTATAAGGAATACACCGATTGCGATGAAACTTTTCACATCTTGTACATCTTTCCACCATAATTTCATTTACAAAAATGTATGTAACTTCTTATTCTTAATAACTATCGTTATTGCAAAAAACCTATTCTTTAGGGTTATTCTGCAAGAAATGTAGCGAGCGCGATTTTTCAAACTTGTCCCTGCAAGTAAACTTCGTCAGTTTCTTTACTAATTGGTCGCTAATAATAAAACAAATAAAAAAAGGCTTGGCTTGCTTCTTCACATATCAGGCGCTGGAAGCTGATTTGGACTGTTTCTTTGTAAAAGCAACTGTCGTAATCTTTGCATTTCTGCGAGTGCTCTCTCGTCATGAGGTTCAACGAGGACTTTGTTTGGTGCTAAATCAGATACAACTAGACCATCTAAACTTTTTACACAACTAAGTGCAACGTAAATTTGGCCTTTTGCAAAATTCTTTTTGCCAAGATCAATTACAGCTTTGTTCAATGTAGTCCCTTGTAATTTGTGCACCGTTACTGCCCAACTTAGAATAAGTGGTAACATTCTGCGCTCGACGTCTCTAAATCCTTTTGTCGCGTGAAACGTTGCTGAAACTGGAGATATTGGAATGTTACCATCAATATCTTTCAATCTATTTCCAATAGTTTCGTCGTCAAATTTTATAAGCACTGAATCCGGCAATTCTCTCTGTTCTAGTTGATTCCCATTGCGCCGTTTATCAAACCATCAGAAATTGATAGGTTTCGTCGCAGCATAATTCGAGATCCCTCAGTTAATATTATTGTATGTAACAGTCCGCCACAGTTATTTACATTTACAGATATGACATTTTCTGGTGGCCTTTTTCCATATGTAGCTGCCTCACGGGACTCATCTATTGAATCAATGACCTACATTCGACGTGATTTTGCTAATTCATCTGTCATTTTTGTGTTATATTCATCCACTAATTTTATCGTTGGGAATATTCTTACTGCTGCACCATCCTCGAACTCTCCGGTTAGGGGAACACTTCTTCGTTCGCATAGTATTTGTAGTTGAGAAGTTGTCACTTCTCCAAACCGAAGGATATTCAGTAAGTCGATAAACTCAACGTCATCTCTTTGTCGCATATTAATGGTGAGTTCGCAGAATGACAATTGGTGCCATAAATTAATTTCTGCAGTATACCAATGTGGCTGTTCAAAACACCAGTGTCCTTTTACTGGGGGCAACTGCATGATATCGCCGAAGAGAAGTACATTTACGCCGCCAAATAGTTTATCATTGCTTTTGAATTCTTGCAATTTTAAATGAATTATTCGCAAATTCTCATAAGATACCATTGATATCTCGTCAATGATCAACCACCTTGTATGACGCCACTTTCGTCTCTCCTCTTCGAGTCTTTGTCCTGTCAGTCGCCGATACGTCATTGCAGTACCTTTTTCAATAGTCAAGGAGAACATGGAATGCAGAGTTTTCCCGAATATTTGACGGGCGGCGACGCCAGTCAAAGAAGCTACTTCAAAGAAAGATGGTTTTATCATCGTATCAACTGTAGGATTATAGCAGCGTTTAACATGTTCAACAAGTAATTTTAAAATAAACGACTTACCGCTACCAGCTCCTCCGGTAATAAAAAGCAACATTTGTTCCCTATTTTCATCATCATTTTCTTTAATATCTTTCTCAATTACTGCGGAAACTGATTTCAATAAGTCTTTCTGTTGAATATTAAGACATCGAATACTATTAAGGAACACGTCTTCTGGCATTGCAATTGTTTCTTGCTGTTGCTCTTCATATAAATCAACTTGATCGTAATGTATTGTTTCGTCAGCATGAATTCTGACTGGATGTCTTAAATGTTCATTAGTTTCTTCTTCGTGTACAACATTTAAAGCAGCAGCCTGGGCGAGCGCCGCTTCAATAATTTGCTCTGCGTGAGTAAATTGTTCGACGGTTGCGTTACCCATCATAGGTTTCAACTCGTGTTGCCGCCGAAGAAAACATTGTTCCGAAGATTCGTTTTCGGACATAAGTGTACTTTCATCACGAAATGGAATGTGACACACTATTAAGTTATAGAAATATCCCTCTCTGTCACTGTTCAGGGTATAATATCGGTGGCGAAGTACAGCTGGTTTATTTCTAATTCGCATTCGGGTATTGTCCTTTAATTTTATAAATTTCGACCTTGATATTTCTTCATCGTCATTTCGAAGTTCTTCGTCTCCATCCTCTTCTGTCCACATATCACTGGAAACAGTTTCATATCGGACAGCAAATTCAGCTAAGCTCAAATCCTCTAGATTGTCTGGTCTCTTTACGTAACGATCGAATATGTTATTGAAAAATGATGTTTCATATTCTTCGAATCGTAAAATTCTATATCTCTGCTTAGGCCGACAGCTATTTATAAATACAGCTTTTCGCGAGCTCATTTTCAGAGGCAAATGACATAACCGATAAGCACATTCTGGAGCACTAACCACTTGTTGAGACAGAATTGCCATAGATACCGAAAATAGTTGATCCCGGGCGGTACCGCTCCGGCGTTTCGCTCGTAAAATGACTTCTTTAATAATATTCCCTGTGTCCTGCTACTCGCATTTACTTGCGTATTTAGCAATATAATATGCGACAGCTGTAACATTTCCGCATGGTTGAATATCCATGTTTGCTTCCCAAAGCTTTAAAAGAGTTGGGTTGTAATTATTCCCCATAATTTCATTTCCTGTTCACTTAGGTACGCAGAAACGTCCATTATTCGCAAGTGTGTCATCTGGACCTAAGCACATCGTTCTTTCACTTATCGGGCTGGGGAATCCAAAACGACAACAACGATTATTACGATCTTTGTAACATGTAGCAGAATGTTTATGAATTTGGACCTTTTGAACTATGTCCCTCATATCGTGATTTTCTGCTTCCAATGAACAAGATACAACTTTCTCAATAAGAGAAAGACGTTGCGGCCTTCGTTGGTAAGGAAATCAGGTACGTTTCCACACCAAAGAAGCATGTGCAAATGTGGACTTCCCCTGTTCTGAAATTCTATTCTATGCCAAAAATCAATAACAACACCACCTAAGCAATCGGAGTTTCTTAAATACTGCATTAACGCGTTTACACGTAACGTAAATTGTCTTGCAATAACTACAGGGTATCTCTGAACCAACTTTAGTCGATCTGCAAAAGTTAGGTTTTCAAATTCGGTAATGGGGCGACCATCGGATAGTAGTAATACTTTCAACATGTCTGGCCAATTTAGATCATTGCAAGAGAACGTAGCGAACTATGTGGGCGGTCCAAGACTTCGGACCATGGCGATTAATTCCGAACGGCATCGTTTCCAGTATGATGCCGATCCTCTTATATTTCTCATCGTGAGGTGCATATTATCTACTAATCCCTGTGGAGTATGTTCCCCTTGGCGCATTCTACATGATACTGAAACGCTAGCTTTGGCGCGGTAGTATTCAACAACAGATAATGCAAAGAGCAAATAATCTGTTCGTTGGAATCGTTTGTCATTGCTCAGAATACGCGCTTGGAAGTACTCCAGTGGTGTAATTGAGATCTCTCGATGCTCTCCGAATCCATTTTTACCATCCGGAAACAGGAAGAACCAACACAGTTCTTCCACCCTTCTCTCCCTTTCTAGGTTTAAAGGAGGCACTGTTTTTCTATGTATATTCGCAAGGTTTATCGGGTCATTTTCTGCGTTATTATTATTATTACTGACAGAGACGATACTATCGATGTTGGGAACATCTTCGTCAGTCGAACGTAACATGCTTGTGGCGAAAATAATTTCTGTTGCGCCGGATTCTCTACGAGCGGTCGCAACAGATGGTTGTTGTATCCTTTCTATTTCAGGAGATCTATTCCTTTCGGGTGCTATTGTTACAGGTGTTAGTGAATAGATATTTAGCACATTACTATTGCCTCCTTTAGCATATAAATTACGACGCAAGATGATGTGTAAATCATCAATATTAGTACATTTCATACAGCATGAGACGCCCCGTGACGATGCTTTATATCCTTTTGGACCTCTTGCATGGGAATCATACAACCAATAGTAGGTACTCTCCAACTGGTTACCGCATGATACAGCTACTGATGTAAAATTGGCAGTAAGAATTCCATACGTATACTGTTGGAAAAACGTAATCAAAGCGTTCTTTAAATTTGGAAATCCTTCATCGCCGTTATCAATATCAATATGACCATTTAAAGCCATTTCATAGCCAATGTTAATATTGACTCTGTTGTTATTAAATGATATGTTTGGCAATAATTCGGCAACGGCTAAATAGTCGACATTCACTTCTCTGGGGTCAGGATTACTTCGCGCTTCAATGCAGTCACGGTACTGCACCACGTACTAGAGTCGAGGAAATGAAACGCAACAGAAGCAACTGCAGCTATGCCAGTACATTGCTTACCGCGAGATTCAATACTGAAGCGATCGCTAGCTTGATGGCACGAGCCTCGTAAAATAGCTACATTATGTCCAACATTCACAAATCTACTGTTTGATTCAGTATTTCTTTCTGTAACTTCCATTTCGTTTCTTACAATACAAGGCTCTTCAACAACATCAGCTATTTCCAAAATGTTATTGGTAATATTAGAAAAACATGGTCGCACATCTTTGTATAAAGCATTATTTTGTAATAGCGATTGTAAAGCTACTAAAAGTTTGCCAACGTCTATTTCATATTGTCTTTGTCGCTCCAAATTTTCGAGGCTTTCCACTACAATCATTATACCGGTTTCGTTTAATCCAAGTGGAAGTTGCTCGGCTACTTCGAACACATCGCGGGCAAATAGGTCTACCTGACCTTTGTACCAATCCTGATTGAAACGATTTTGAATTTTCATGATTTTAAGAAACGGTACTATTCTGCACAACATTTGTTTCTCGATTTCCGATAAATCTGCTATCTCCTGAGATACAGACATTAGTTCCATTTTATTCCAGAATGCCTGAGATGGAAGTTTGCATTTTCTAAGATGATGTAGGCAACGAGAACATGTTGTTATCTTCTCCGATTGTATTAGATTTGCAGGAATTAGACCAGACAAAGGCTGCGTGTGCAAAGCGTAACGTTGCTGCGGATATAAAGTCTTGTAACACACTGCACACGGTACATCAGCAAAAATATTAATAGTCGATTTAAAGTTGTCTACATGAAGGAGAAGTTCTTTTCTGCGATTTTTCGCTAGTTCACGAATATTCCTTAAATGCGTATTTCGTGATTCGATACGTTCACTTAGTAGTACTTCTCGCGTACGATTTCTCATAACCATTACACGTTGCGAACGTTCCTCAGTAGATTCGTTCGCTAAACGTCTGCGGATTAATCGGAAACGACGTGATCGTTCTTCGGCAGATTCGTTAGCTAAACGCCTACGGATTAATCGGAATCGGCGTGATCGTGCCTCGGCAGATTCGTTCGCTAAACGTCTGCGGATTAATCGGAAACGACGTGAGCGTTCCTCCGCAGATTCGTTCGCTAAACGTCTGCGGATTAATCGGAATCGGCGTGATCGTGCATCGGCAGATTCGTTCGCTAAACGCCTGCGGATTAATCCGATACGACGTGACCGTTGCTCGGCAGATTCGTTCTTTAAACGGTGAGAAATTATGCTTAGCCGACTTTTTTTTCAGCGACCGTTTCGCGCGATAATTTCGAAAGAGCATATTTCCGCTTTGCAGACAATCTCGCACGGCGTTCATCAATACTTTCTTCACGCCGTGCCTCTGCGGTTCTTTTACGTTTTTTAGAAAGACGTAATTATTTGGCATGATCTTATTCATTTGCACGACTCTGTCTCATACGGGATGCACTTTTTGTACGTCTACCCATACTTTCATATACCAGACCTACCTGGTTTCAGTGAAGATAAAGGATTCAAAAAAGGGATTTGACGCGCTTTATTTATTTTAACAATCAGTCGCTTAAAGCAGACCTGTTTTATCAATCAGTCGCGTACAGCAGACTTGTTTTATCGATCAGTCGCTTAAACCAGACTTGTTTTATCAGTCAGTCGCTTAAAGCAGACTTCTTTTAACAATCAGTCGCTTAAAGCAGACTTGCTTTAACGATCAGTCGCTTCAAGCAGACTTCTTTTATAAATAAGTCGCTTCAAGCTGACTTCTTTTATCAATCAGTCGCTTAAAGCAGACTATTTTTAACAATCAGTCACTTCAAGCAGACTTCTTTTATAAATAAGTCGCTTCAAGCTGACTTCTTTTAGCAACCAGTCGCTTAAAGCAGACATGTTTTATAAATAAATCGCTTCAAGCTGACTTCATTATTACTACGTTATATCTAATGAAGATATAGTAGTAATAATGATATTGTTATTAAATGTATATTACATATCTAATGCTGATATAGTAATAATGATATTGTTATTAAATGTATATTACATATCTAATGCAGATATAGTAATAATGATATTGTTATTAAATGTATATCACATATCTAATGCAGATATAGTAATAATGATATTCTTGTTAAATGTATATTACATATCTAATGCTGATATAGTAATAATGATATTGTTATTAAACGTATATTAAATATCTAACGCAGATATAGTAGTAATGATATTGTTACTAAATGTCCATAGATCTGTAGGAAGGTATCAGTATATTACGTTATATCTAATGAAGATATAGTAGTGATAATGATATTGTTATTAAATGTACACTACATATCTAATGCAGATAGAGTAATAATGATATTGTTCTTAAATGTATATCACATATCTAATGCAGATATAGTAATAATGATATTGTTATTAAATGTATATCACATATCTAATGCAGGTATAGTAATAATATTGTTATTAAGTGTATATTACATATCTAATTCAGATATGGTAATAATGATATTGTTATAAAATGTATATTACACACCTAATGCACATATAGTAATAATGATATTGTTGTACAATGTATATTACATATCTAATGCTGATATAGTAATAATGATATTGTTACTAAATGTCTATTACATATCTAACGCAGATATAGTAGGAATGATATTGTTACTAAATGTCCATAGATCTGTATGAAGAAATCAGTATATTACATTATTTCTAATGTAGAAATAGTAATAATGATATTGTTGTTAAATGTATATTACATATCTAATGCAGATACTGTAATAATGATATTGTTATTTAATGTATATTACATATCTAATTCAGATATGGTACTAATGATATTGTTATTAAATGTATATTACACACCTAATGCACATATAGTAATAATGATATTGTTATACAATGTATATTACATATCTAATGCTGATATAGTAATAATGATATTGTTATTAAATGTATATTACATATCTAACGCAGATATAGTAGGAATGATATTGTTACTAAATGTCCATAGATCTGTAGGAAGGTATCAGTATATTACATTATATCTAATGAAGATATAGTAGTATAATGATATTGTTATACAATGTATATTACATATCTAATGCAGATATAGTAATAATGATATTGTTATTAAATGTATATCACATATCTAATGCAGATATAGTAATAATGATATTGTTATTAAATGTATATTACATATCTAATGCTGATATAGTAATAATGATATTGTTATTAAACGTATATTACATATCTAACGCAGATATAGTAGTAATGATATTGTTGCAAAATGTCCATAGATCTGTAGAAGGTATAAGTATATTACATTATATCTAATGAAGATATAGTAGTAATAATGATATTGTTATTAAATGTATATTGCATATCCAATGCAGATATAGCAATAATGATATTGTTATTAAATGTATATCACATATCTAATGCAGATATAGTAATAATGATATTATTATTAAGTGTATATCACATATCTAATGCAGATATAGTAATAACTGTATTGTTATTAAATGTACATTGATCTGTACGAAGCAATCAGTATATTATATTATTTCTAACGTAGAAATAGTAATAATGATTTTGTTATTAAATGTATATTACATATGTAACGCAGATACAGTAATAATGATATTCTTATTAAATGTACATTGATCTGTATGAAGTAATCAGTATATTACATTATTTCTAATGTAGATATAGTAATAATGATATTGTTATTAAATGTATATTACATATCTAATTCAGATATGGTAATAATGATATTGTTATTAAATGTATATTACACACCTAATGCACATATAGTAATAATGATATTGTTATACAATGTATATTACATATCTAATGCTGATATAGTAATAATGATATTGTTATTAAATGTATGTTACATATCTAACGAAGATTTAGTAGGCATGATATTGTTACTAAATGTCCATAGATCTGTAGGAAGGTATCAGTGTATTACGTTATATCTAATGAAGATATAGTAGTAATAATGATATTGTTATTAAATGTATATCACATATCTAATGCAGCTATAGTAATAATGATATTGTTATTAAATGTACATTGATCTGTATGAACTAATCAGTATATTACATTATTTCTAATGTAGATATAGTAATAATGATATTGTTATTTAATGTATATTACATATCTAATTCAGATATGGTATTAATGATATTGTTATTAAATGTATATTACACACCTAATGCACATATAGTAATAACGATATTGTTATACAATGTATATTACATATCTAATGCTGATATAGTAATAATGATATTGTTATTAAATGTATATTACATATCTAACGCAGATATAGTAGGAATGGTATTGTTACTAAATGCCCATAGATCTGTAGGAAGGTATCAGTATATTACATTATATCTAATGAAGATATAGTAGTATAATGATATTGTTATACAATGTATATTACATATCTAATGCTGATATAGTAATAATGATATTGTTATTAAATGTATATCACATATCTAATGCAGGTATAGTAATAATGATATTGTTATTAAATGTATATCACATATCTAATGCAAATATAGTAATAATGATATTGTAATTAAGTGTATATTACATATCTAATTCAGATATGGTATTAATGATATTGTTATTAAATGTATATTACACACCTAATGCACATATAGTAATAATGATATTGATATACAATATATATTACATATCTAATGCTGATATAGTAATAATGATATTGTTATTAAATGTATATTACATATCTAACGCAGATATAGTAGGCATGATATTGTTACTAAATGTCCATAGATCTGTAGGAAGGTATCAGTATATTACGTTATATCTAATGAAGATATAGTAGTAATAATGATATTGTTGTTAAATGTATATTACATATCTAATGAAGATATAGTAGTAATAATGATATTGTTATTAAATGTATATTACATATCTAATGCAGATATAGTAATAATGATATTGTTATTAAATGTATATCACATATCTAATGCAGATTTAGTAATAATGATATTGTTGTTAAATGTATATTGCATATCCAATGCAGATATAGCAATAATGATATTGTTATTAAATGTATATCACATATCTAATGCAGCTATAGTAATAATGATATTGTTATTAAATGTATATTACATATCTAACGCAGATATAGTAGGCATGATATTGTTACTAAATGACCATAGATCTGTAGGAAGGTGTCAGTATATTACGTTATATCTAATGCTGATATAGTAATAATGATATTGTTATTAAATGTATATTACATATCTAATGCAGATATAGTAATAATGATATTGTTATTAAATGTATATCACATATCTAATGCACATATAGTAATAATGATATTGATATACAATATATATTACATATCTAATGCTGATATAGTAATAATGATATTGTTATTAAATGTATATTACATATCTAACGCAGATATAGTAGGCATGATATTGTTACTAAATGTCCATAGATCTGTAGGAAGGTATCAGTATATTACGTTATATCTAATGAAGATATAGTAGTAATAATGATATTGTTATACAATGTATATTACATATCTAATGCTGATATAGTAATAATGATATTGTTATTAAATGTATATTACATATCTAACGCAGATATAGTAGGCATGATGTAGTTACTAAATGTCCATAGATCTGTAGGAAGGTATCAGTATATTACGTTATATCTAATGAAGATATAATAGTAATAATGACATTGTTATTAAATGTATATTACATATCTAATGCAGATATAGTAATAATGATATTG
>NW_025791127.1:47106-70478 GCF_907164935.1 Osmia bicornis bicornis
TCGCTGTTTGCCCCCCCGGCGCGACGGATGCGGGACGGGGTAGTGTAGCGGGAGGGCTCGTGTGCCCTCCCGCCTCCTAGAGAGATTTTACGGGGGGTGCTTCTTGTGGGGGGTGGAAGGGGTCGCGGTGTACCCTCCCGCCCCGGACGAAATGAGCCCGGACCCCAGTCGGACTCGGGGGCGTGCGGGTGGGGAACCCGTTCTCAATCGGGGGCCCCTCTCCGTCCGCCTCGGGGGGGCCGGGTGACTTCGGGCGGAGAGTGGCGATTTCCCTCCCACGTTGGGAGTGGCGCTGGCCCCCGCATGGGGGGTGCAGCGGAGCCGAGGGAGTCCCCCTGCAGGGTGGCCGGCCACGGATCACCGCAGCCCACGTGGGGACGACTCGGCGGGCCGCAGGCGCGCTGTTTGGGCGCCATTGCACGCGGACCCATGGTGTAGCCGGCACCGGAAGCCTGCGGAGAGAAGTGCTGCGCCTGATCTTCCTCGCGGTCGGGCGCGGGGTTGCTCCTCCCCGTAACCTGTGAGGAGATCGTGGCGCGGGGACTGCAGGCGGTACGGGATGGGGGGCCCGGTCGCCATTGCACGCAGTTCTCCCGCGATGAAGCCGGCACCGGGTGCGACCCCTGGTGCCGGCTGGGGGAGTTGTTACATCCCCGGTGAGGTGCGCCTTTAGCGCACGGCGGGGGAGGCTCCGGAGTTATAGTAATCAGGTACCGGAGCCTCTACCATACGCCAGAGGAGGTCGCCGTGGGGTTTTAGTCAGTAGGAATCTGACACTCCCCCGCTGCCCTTCCCCCAGGGGCGCGGGGGGTCTTATGCAAGATTTCCCCACGAAAAAAGAAAAAAAAAAGGTTAGGTTAGGTTAGGTTAGGTTGGAATCTCGTGCTGCCTGCCGAGCTGGTCGGACGTGTCGTTCGAGGGTCCCGTGGCCTGCCAGGCATCTGTCGCTGCTGGGTTGCATCGTTCTTTGTTTCCTTGATTTTTCTTGATTTTCTACAACTTCTTCGGTTTTTCTTCGGTTTTGCAACATTAGTAATTCCTACGATTTCGCGACCTCTGCGGCCCTTGCTGTGCTTCACGGCGCCTCACGACTATGTGGGTACTAAGTGCTAGGTTATCTTCTTTGGTGCATATGTGTGCGCGATGTTTTGTGTATCCCCGTAACCTGTGCGGTTCTATAAGTGTTACGGAAGTGTACCAGTGATACGAGCTCGCTTCACTAATGTTTTACTGCAAGCGTGCTTTGCGGTTCTATTTCGTGGCTGCGAGGTACATTCATCGAGGACCTCGAGTGTTATGGGCATTGCTGATGCAGCCTCCTTATCTTGGCGACTGGTCCACCCTGATCTGCCTCACCAAATCTAAATTGACATCTACCCAACCCGACTCACGAGATGAGAACTGTGAAATGAGGTTTTGAGAGAACCAAAGGAAGGTTACGTGCACTGCTGCCATTGTTGATGCTGCCTTTTATCTGGACGGCTAATCAACCCTGATTTGGCATATCAATCAAGTTTGACACCTTCTCAGCCTGTCTTACGAAAGGGCAACTGCAACACACATTGCGAGCCGCCCACGGTTGTCATAATGGTATGTCACTCCCGCAAAAAAAACCGAAGGAAGGGTAAGTTTGAACCAGGAAATTTTAATTTCAATCGCAGCCTCAAACCTAGTCTCAATTTCAGCTTCATACATTATAAACTAATCAAACGCAAACACAATTGCATAACCTAATTCAAACATAGTTTGCTCTCTGTTAATTACAAACCGGCGATGGCTTCTGGAAGCTGTCGTCTGCTCAACAAGTATCGTTGCTCTCTGTCAGAAATATGCAAACGATTGTGCTAAACCCTCATGTAACCAAGTATAGCCTAAATCTATGAATGCTTCTTTCATATCTCTTATAGCTCCTGTGGCACTATAGCTCGTCTGTCCGACCAACTAGCAAAGTAGAGAACTCTATTAATTGAATTGAACTCCCTTTGGAGGCGGGGATTGTAGAACCCGTCCCCAGCTTCCATGGCCCTACGTCGTTAAAAATGAAGCAAAATAATTTTTAACAAAAAATACAACCGACTTCGAAATGCACTAAAAAGTATGAAATAATTTCTACTTCATTTATACAAATACCCAACAGCTATTAATAAAACCTATTTACTCGTTAAATAGTATACTAAATACATTTCAACCTTTTCGGAGGCGGCGCAAAATTAAAAACTTTTCTTCTACTAGGAAGATTCAGGCGTCGACAACCTATCAAATCATTATTGGCAGCATCGTATATTCGGGTATTTTTAATTTTGCGCCGCCTCCGAAAAGGTTGAAATGTATTTAGTATACTATTTAACGAGTAAATAGGTTTTATTAATAGCTGTTGAGTATTTGTATAAATGAAGTAGAAATTATTTCATACTTTTTAGTGCATTTCGAAGTCGGTTGTATTTTTTGTTAAAAATTATTTTATTTCACACTTTTTAGTGGAACAAGCAGTACTTATAGGATGCCGTAAGGTGGTTTACCGTTCTTATTGGTTAATTGCAATAACGATAGTTTTGAACGATAACAATTTCCATACAAGTTATCACAATAGTTATTAACAATAACAAATTGCATAAATTTTTGCAAGTGAGATATCGCGAAAATATCTCCTATTAGATGTGAAAGGTTTCATCGCAATCGGTACATGCCTTGCAGAGTACACATGTATGTATATAAGAAACAGTAGAGAATCGGCAACTGCATGCTGACTCATGCACCGGTAGAGACACGTAGGCATACGTAGAATTCAACGTAGTAGTAACAATAGTTTTTTACGAATATCTCGGAAACTAAAACTTTCCGTTAATTATGCATAATGAAAAAGTTGTTCAGAATCATGTCCCCGACAACATATTAAAAGGTCATTGCAATCGTCCAATCTTGACATTAAAAACTTCCTGTATTTTGCAATAACAATGAAAAAATAAAAAATTTTTTTTCAATGGGACCAATCGGAAGACATACTCCACAAGATGCAAAAGGTTTCGTTCCGATTGGTCCATCCATCTCGGAGTAATCGGTGAACACACACAAAAAAAAAATACATACTGATCGAATTGAGTAACCTCCTCCTTTTCGAAGTCGGTTAAAAAGGGGTCGCGCGCGAAGTCCTTATTATAGCTAACGGCGGGTTTCACGTGCATGGGCGCGACTTGGCCACACTTCTTGGACGTTGACTGATGGCTGATCCACTGACCTGTTTTTATCATCACCCGCAAGCGGGCGGCGGAATTCGCTCGTCGCTCGTCCGCATGTTTCTCCCATCTCTCGATGAGGCGCTTCGCCTCCAACGAGTGGCTCACGCGGTTCGGGTGATCTCTGACCTGCTGAAGTCTCAATTATACTCTAACTTCAATTGTGCAACTGCTTGGGCAAGCAGCTAGGGAAATAACCAACTGCGATTACCGGCTCATCAACGGTTGAATCCATCCAATCATAAATCTAATTTCTAGCGCACATATGTACCTAAAACCAGAGTACGAAACCTCTCATAACTCTAATGTAACCTTTCGCTCTGCGAACATCGTTTCTAGCATTCTGCTGATCCTAAATCCTGAAATAGTGATCAGCAGCCTATTTTGTGAACTTACATTTATGGCCCCTTAGCTTCAACTCCCACGTTAATACAAAACTCAATTTACGAATCCCTCTCAACTTCTAATCACTAGTATAGATTCATAATTATGAATTATGAATTATCAACTCTAGCTCCCTGTTGTCCTTAATTTGGAAATGTTGAACTATAACATACTCTTTGTAATGTAAAGACCGAACGCGAAATGGCGGGCCCCCGCGGACCCGCAGCCGCGAGACCGCGAGCGCCCAGGTTCGCGGCGCGACCACCAGGTGGCGACCGCGAGAACCGCGGAACTCGCGAGACAGACGGCCTCGCGAGCATACATATACCGCGCCGCGAACCAGGGAAAGGCAGATCTACTCTCCGAAGCGAGTCTCACGACAAGCAATAACGAAGTACGATCAACGTCATTTTTGGGCTCCTACAAACCTCCTCCAACAGTGTTCGTCGGACGAGACGCGTACCGCGGTCGTCCGTCGATAGCTCCACTGTATCCGACCAGCCACTGCCGGGGACTCTCCCGGACGGCATCCCGACCGCCGGCCTGGACGCACACGGTATCCGAGCGTCCACCGGAGCCACGGTTTTCCGATTGTCGAGGTGGGACGAGACGCGCACCGCGGTCGTCCGCCTCAGTGACAGCTCAACTCGCTCCCGAAGTATCGTCCGCCTGCCTCCGCCGCAAACCGCCGGGTCACACCCGCGCCGCGACCGTACCGCGCCGTACCGCACCGCGCCGTAGTCATAAGTCCGCACCGTATCGCGCCGTAGCTATAAGTCCGAACCGTACCGCGCCGCGCCGTAGTCATAAGTCCGCACCGTATCGCGCCGTAGTTATAAGTCCGCGCCATAGTATAAGGTCTTTAGATTGGAAGGACGCTCAGGGCCGTAGAATAAGCATATTGTAGTTACGCGAACCTAGGCTAAGTATACTGTAACGAACTCACTATAATAAACCACGTTATTCCGCTAATCATTGCACCAGTTCTTACCCGAACCCCGGACTCCCCGACTGAGTCGGCGCCCGGCGGAAATAACCGTAACATCTTTTATGCAAACTACATTCTATCAACCTAAATATAATTGCATTTCCTGCGCTGTACGACTGTCAATTGGCAACCTCAAACTCCAGGCTCATCACGTTCGTGTCCTGGTTCTTTGCTGGGCTATGATTTGAAATATGGAATTGAATTTCCCCTGGAGGCGGGGGTTACAGAATACGTCTCCAGCCTCCCTGGCTTGTCGTAAAAGGCGACTAAAAAGGGACCTCGCGCGGAGTCTCTCCAGATTGGCGCCTTCAGGCCGTCGTACACGCACGCGGCTCGCTTGCAGTTCATCTTACATCGGCCGATGGTCGTCTCATCGACTTAGTTCTGGACATTACGTGCGAGTGGGCGACTTAATACGCTCATCGCCCGCCGGTGCGCGCCTTTCACCCGCTTGACGAGACGCTTAAAACTTCTAGCTCTCACGCCTAATTTTAAATCCAATCATGGAAACTCAACTCTAATACATGCTTCATTGTTCGAATACCTACCTATCTCCCTGGCAACGCTTAATTTTGAGAACGATTCGCATCAATTGCCTTCGCGGGACTGTATTAATGGCCTCTTAATTTTATTCTTATGATAAGTTAATTCAAATCTACGATTCTTCTCAATTCTCAATCATAATACTAACATAGTCCTTCAACTACGAATCATTGACCCTGGTTCCTTGTCAACTTTAGAATTTTTGACTATTTCAAGATTGCTGTTCGGCCCTCGACGTTTTATTTTTTGTCAAGACCGAAGGTAGTTTATGACTTCAAGTGGCTCCGTGCGTAGACCACCATGAACAGCCTATGCCTCGAAATACGAACCGAGGCATGGTCTTTGTTTAGTTCTCGCTAGGATCGGTCCTAACGTAAGCACGGCCAAGTCGTAAATTATCCAACGGTTTGTCATCGCCATTCCCGATAAGTTAGAGAGCAAGCGAGAACGGAAATGAGCTCTTCGTTGACCTTTTTTAATGCGTAGATTTTCGGTCGATCGACACTTATTAGTCAGTCTAAAAGGAAGCTTGCGAGAGTTCGGATCGCGATCGACGACATGGTTCGTCCACGAGTACAAGTTAAAGAATTCTAATAATAACGTATATTATGGTCGTGACGACGACCCGTAGGGTTGGTTAAGCATGTACCTCTCTAATTTACATTATCACCTGATATCATGTAAGCTGTCGAGCGTCGACCTGCCGGGTTGGGTACTGCATGTAACCACCCGGACCCGTATTTGCTTACATGGTCAGGTATTATAATCGAACGCAATGACTTTTATTGCACGTATTTCCACCGGTCATTAGTATAATCAAACGTAATATTAAGAAAACAAGGGGTTTTTTATGCCGACGGGCTTTTTTCCCATAAGCATGTAGAGCCAATAAACGATTATTTCTATTTAGGCTCAAAAATCGTCTAAATTCATTTATTAAAATACCCTCCTCCTCACACATATTATTTCCTACTTTTGAAACACGGGATCTCTCCATGTTGGAGAGATTTCGACGATACAATTGCGTTTCACCAATTTAATCATAATTGCATTTCGCACAGCACGATTTTCAATTGATGACCTCGAGTTTCAGGCGTATTAAGCTCGCGTCTCGACCCTCTCCCGGACTCCGATCCGCGGTTGATTTTCCTTACCGTACTCCCCGTGTGGGCCCTTCCCAACTGCGATTTGCCAAAGGTGACGGAATTCGTTAACCCGGCTTCGGACTGCCTGGCCTGCATACTGCACCCATTAAATTTTTAAGTCGGATTTTGTATGGCTTGGCAAGTTGCCCGTGCGGAAGTGCTCCTTCGCGGCTCCCCTGCCTCCCTGCTCTCACTCAGCGTGGCCTCACGAGTACGACTTCGCCTCAATTTTCCAGACACGCGAATAATATACTTGGCATCGATTGTGCCGGTAATGATCAACTCAATGAGTGAACCTTACCTTCGAACTTCTGTGTATGTGCCCTATTTTATGACACGAGTACAGCATTCCTATTACTGGACTGGGTAAACACAAACATTAAGTTATGATCAAGCAATCATGCCTGCAAGGCGTCCATTTATTAATAACATTCTACGTAACTCCTTACCTTCCCTTACAAATGTTTTCTTGACATATAAATTCACAGATAAACTCGCAGATACAATAATACACATACTAAACTCACATACTTAACTCACATACTCGCAAACATAATTAGGTGGTCGGGTTGAGTACGTGCGTGCGTTTGGCTTGCCCTCACTAAAGCCATTAATTTCGCCGGTCTGGCCTCACCGGCGCCCACGGCCACCACTCGCCAGGGATCCGCGTGTGCCGCAGGAGTGACGAGAGCCTCGCCGGCGGACTCGACGAGGCACCATTAACCCTGCGCGTTCTCTTGCTCTCTCCACACTCTCCTTTTTGGTCATCACCTCGGTTACAAACGATATAAGAGAGCGTCGCCTTCGTCTATCTAGAAGACAGCTTGCAAACGACTCTGGAGTCAGCTCCCCTACCTCCAGGTATAGAAGTGTTCATTGCACTGCCCAACGATCACACACAAACACTGTGTGGCACGCATCGTCGTCCACTGGAGGATCGCAAAACCAGCAGCTCGGGGACGGACTTCTTCCTATCCGATGGAGATAATGAGCAAAGCATCCGTGTCCTGTCATCACCTGCGCCAGATTATAGGTTAGGTAACGTGCTCCATTGCTCTCCACCCACGCCTCGATGTTGGGAATCAGCCTGCGAGTCCAGGCGCCGCTCTCCGAGGTTGTCCATCGAGTTTGCCAGCGATCAAAGGTGTCATATTCCACCACCTGCGGCAGATTCACGCGCTCTTCCGGATCCTCCGCCTCCTCGTACCCATACAAAGCGGCCCTGGCCCTTATTAACAAGTCCCACGGCATGCAACCTGACAGCGCGCACAATGCCTCTGATGAAACGGTACGATTCTCGCGTGTCACGCGCAGTAACCCCAACCGCTGTGTCGATGTCAATCGCTGTCTCACACATCCGTACTCCACCGCCTCGCTCCATACCGGAGGCGCATACAAAACTATAGATTCTAGCACTCGGTAATACAGCAAACGCGGTTTCGGACCGCATCCTCGTGAATTCGGTAGCAGCCACGAGAGGTGCTGCGCTACTTTCACTGCCATCTCACATACCCGGCTCATTTGACTATGAAAGTGTCTGCTATTACTGAACATCACACCAAGGTACCTAATCGAGCGCGATGTCCTGATTATCGCGGCCTCGTACGATAGTACAAGTCCGTCGGGTACGCGCCGCCCAGTTAAGAGCACTGCTTCAGCTTTCTCTTTCGCGAGAACCAGTCTCTCTCTCTCGTACCACGCCCCCACCACACGTAAGGCATGTTCTGCCAGCTCGCGCACTCTGTCTCATGATCGGGCTACTATAAGCAGCGTCATATCATCCGCGAAACCCACGGTTGTCACGCCTGGTGGCAGCAGCACCTCCAGCAGCCCGTCGTACGATAGGTTCCACAACAGTGGTCCCAACACTGATCCTTGTGGCACCCCACCAAATACAGCTGCTTCCACCCACTCACCGCTTGGCGTCCGGGTTCCCACTCTTCGCTCGCTTAAATAGCTACGTAACATGTCCATTATTATCGTCGGAAACACACGGCGCTCGGCTGCAGCCAGGATGCGGTCCCAACGCACTGTATTAAATGCATTTTTCACATCCAGAGTAATTAGCAGACAGTGATTTCGCCCTCTGCGCGCACGATCCCACTCCGACATGACCACCTTCATCGCCTGATGAGTTGATCTGCCCTCCGTGAAGCCAAATTCACGCACCGACAGCCCTCCAGACAGGCGAATCGCTTCTAGCATTAACACGCGCAAAGCATATTCGAAACACTTCCCCATGTCTGACAGCATGCAAAGCGGTCGAAGGTCGGAAAGAGAATTACAGGCTTTCCCGGCCTTCGGTATTAAAGCCAGACGCCCTACTTTCCAAGCCCTTGGAAAGTATCCTAGCCTCAGACAGGAATTGAAAAGGGCACAAACGCAGCCGGATGCAGTGTTACGCAGAACGTGAACGGCCTCGCCAGGGATTTCATCTGGACCCGGAGCTTTTCCTTTCTTCAACATCCCCATTGCGTACCTCACATCTTCGTTCGTGAACACGTCCCCCTGGCGCGAGGTGCCCTCCCCTGGGCTTCAGCATCTCTTTCTGGTGTTAGGAGGAACAGCGCTTGACCCTGCGGCTACCCCCGCGATCTCGCGTGCGTTGGATGCCGACGACGTTGACGCTCCTTCCTGACGAAGCCAGATCAATGAAGCCTGCGCTGCTTCTTCTCCTCTTGCTTCGTCTTCCTTCTCTTCTTCTGCTGCACTACTCCTTGGGATGGCAGCCTCTTCTTGTCGCTCCTGCTCCACCACGCAATGCGCGGACACCGTTGCGTGGAACTCCTCTCGGTTGAGGCGAACCAGGGGCGACTTCCCCGTCAGACGATTCATGACCGCCTTGTAGGGTTTCCCCCACGCATCTTCTTCGATAGTCGAGACCATCTCACTCCACGATGCCTCTTTAGCTCGACGCAATGCCAAGGATAAGGCACATCGGCTTTCCAGCATCTCCATGCGATACGGGTGCGCCTGCTGTCGTGCTGCCGTCGGGCTCCGGCGAGCCACCTTCTGCCAGTGGTGGCGGAGACGCTTTGCTTGGAGACAAAGATCTGCTATCTCCTGGCCCCAGCATGGTACATTTTGTATTTTCCTCCGCTTGCGAGTCGGCAATGGTGGACGGGTTGACTGAAAGATCGTCTCTAACTCCTCAATCACTTCATCAATTTCGGCCACGGTGCAGAGCGGCGGTAGCGCGGACTGTTCCGATGGACCGGCTGCTGCAGCTCCTCTGTCTTGACCACGTTGAACTGTTGGATCCAGGGATCCTGGCATCGGTAACTGGCCGCTCACTATTCGGATGAGGATTAAACGGCTCACTGATGACGACTATATCCGCGCGAAACTCGTTCACGGCCTGCCACAAGAGATCCTGTGCCGCGCGGCATCTGTTTAAATTGATCTACAGTACGCTGAACGCAGACATGTTTTCCTCTTCTCTTTCTTCTTCGGCTCGGAGATTTAGCAGCACAGTAACGTAGCTATCGGAACAAAAGGAAACGGGCACTCTTAAGTACAAGGATCTACATTTAAGTCGAACTGAACTGACATGGCAGTGATAAACACTTACTGCGACTTGTAACGGCAATGACAACCCCGGTTATGACCCTCACGGTACAAGGATCCTAAACCACAGCAAACAATGAGTAACATGGGTTCGGAAAGCGAAGCAAATGACATGATCTATAACTTAAATCTGAATCAAAAGGGGGAAAAGAAAGGAAGGGAAAAAGAATAAGAGAAAGGAAGGAAAAAGGGAAGCGAAAAAAAAGGGGAAAAGAGGGGGAGAAAAGGGAACAACTGTAGCACGGAAGGGATTGTTTCAACTGACTCGCATCAATCTGCGTCCATCGCCCTCCCTCTCCGCCCTGCCCTATCAACTTAATTCAACTCACGCAACCCAATCCAAGGATGAAGCGGGACAGCGGGCTGACCTAACCCTACTTAGAAACAAGTCATGGAACCACTCGACAACGTGAAGCGAAGTCAAGCCAAGCCAGGATTTAACTGAATATATTTAATTAATTAAGCTAGTCAAGATCGAACTAATTCAATCAACTTCATCAAGAGTAAGGATAGAACTAAGCAATTAGTATCAGGACACCGGCTACGTATTAATAGGAGCAACGGCATCGGAACTAACACCAACATCAGCAACAATAGTAGTGTTTAAACGGGCAGGCTGAACAAACAAGGATGGTGCGATAAACGTTAATCGACAAATGATCACTCAATACTTACTTACTCAGCGATGCTTGTCGTAGGATGACTGATAGTGATCGGCTGCGTCGCTCTTCCTCTGTTTTACTCCTCCTTCCTCTTCTTCTTCACCCGCCTCTGCTATAGACGCGTTGGCGCGTGGGCGTTTTCGGCGACAGCGGGTCCTTTTCGCTGCGAGGATGAGCAATGTACTGTGGTGTTCTGTGCTGATCTGCTGCGCTGAGTTATGCACAATAACCCATCACTGCACCACGGCGCACCACGATTCAGGAGGCGATTCGGAGCACCACGAACAGCGCGAACTAGCGACTTCCCCAGTTAGGAATGTACTAAATGAAGGCCCCTACGAGGTGCCCCAATTTATATCTAGAGCGGCCGGCAATCGTTGTGGCTGGGGGAACCTGCGAGGCGTAGTCCCTCACCCTTGAGCCCCGCTTTCGAGACACGCGCTTCGGCACACTCCCCTCGCTTTCTCGCCTCCCCTCGATCGAAGCAGGGGTCTCGTGGTCGTCTTCAACAAAGCCCGGCAACCCAAAACTTACCAAGCCTTCGATGAAAGGAACTAATCAAGTCAACATTAATAACGTGAATAAATTACAATTAAATCAATTGCACTCACTGATCAATAACGGTCAAGGGTGTTGACTTAATAAAGCATAGACCAGATTTTCGATTATATCAGATCCTATTTGCTGTGGAAGTATAGAATCAAGTCTCCCCTGGAGGCGGGGGTTACAGAATACGTCTCCAGCCTCCCAAGCCTGTCATCAAAGGCGACTTAAAAGGCACCGCGCGTTTAGCCCCTCTAGATAGGTAGCAACAAGCCGACATGCACGGATGAGGCCCGTTCGCATCCCTTCGGACACCGGCCGATGGGTGACTCGTTGACCCGGTTCCGGCCGCTACCTGCGAGTGGGTGACGTAATCCTCTCATCACCTGCTTCAACGTGCCTCTCACCCACCTGACGAGGCGCCCTAATACTTCTAGCTCTCACGTCTAATCTTAAATTCCAATCTTGATAACACAATTCTAAGATATGCTCCTTTTTCCGAACACCTACTTCTCTCTCTGGAAACAAATTTTGAAAGCAATCCGCACCAACTTTCTCTCGCGGAAATTATATCTAATTACCTCCGTATTTAATGACAAGCTTAAATTCAAGGTTTGACCCGTATCAACTCTCAATTATAATATTATCGCGGTCTTCAACTGCGGATCACCAATTCTAGTTCCCTGCCAATTTTAGATTTTGTTGAACTTTGAACTCTATTACATTTTTCAAATTACATCTTAATCAGTTTAATCAAATTTAATTTAAATCACATTTTCTGCGGCGTACGATCTCCAATTAGCGCCCTCGAATCTCGGACGCATTATGCTCGCGTCTCGGCTCTCCTCCGGATCCCGACTCGCGGCTTCTTCTCTGATCTTCCCCCCCGGCGCTCGTTCTTTGCAGCATCCCGTGCTTGATCTTTCCCTCTGGCTGTACCTGCTGGGCAGTGGAGCGAGATCGATCGGCCCGATTCTTCCTCTTGCTGGCCGACTCTCGACGAATCATGACCCTATCTATTCTGTTTTTTTGGACCCTCCTGCTGTACGCGAATATGTAGCTTCCTCCATGCGGCATCTCCTACACACCCACTACACCTTGATAGTCAGGCACGGGTACTTTTCCGACATGACTCCCGCGCCCGTCAGCGTGCCCCTGCATATTTATTTTTTGTCAGCTACGCTTCACGTGGACAATAAAACTCCGACTTCTTTATTTTCCTTATTGTTTCCATTCTCCTTTGTCTCCTTCTGGTCGCTCGAGCAGGCCTCCTAGTTTACGCTACTGCCTTACTCTGCTTTACTGCTTCAGTGTACTTTCACTCTACTACTCTATTATTCCTTGCGAACTCACACCGCTTTTACCCTACGTCGCCTCCTTTAGCGCCTCGCTCCTCATTGCCCGTTTATTACCCATCACCTACTTTATCGCCTACCCTACCCGACACCTGGTACAGCTTAACTCCAAATGTACCGTATGCCGCTTTACAAACTTTACGCTTACAGTTGTTTCTGGCTGTTTTTCGTTGTTCTCTACCGTCCTTTTTCCCTATTCCTCCATTTATTTCTTTATTTATGTTTTTATTTCTCCACTATTTTCACCTTTTACATTCTGCTCAGGATCCACACCCATTCTTACTGTACACATCTGCTTTTACTTTTAAACTTTCAGTTTCTATGTGTTATGTTAACTTAATTCAAGATTCTCAGAACCCCCTTAATTACAAGTACAATTCTTCTCCTTGATCACCCATTTTAGCCTCCCCATAACTTTAATTCTAAGATAACGAGCATTTATTCATCTACATCGCATCCGCACAAATTATATTTAATTTCTTTTAGACTATGATTCCCGCGATCAACTCTACCCTCAATTTGTAATCAATTTAAAATCCAAATCCAGAACTCCTCCCGGGTCTCAAGTCTAACATCAACAGAATTTCACAACCCCAAATCATAAAGCTTAATTTGTCACTAATCTTAAATCCTGGAAACTTCTAGCTCTAACACATTTACTGTGGAAGACTACATCCCATCCTCCCCTGGAGGCAGGGGGTTACAGAATACGTCTCCAGCCTCCTTGGCTTGTCGTAAAAGGCGACTAAAAAGGAACCGCGCGCGAAGCCCCTTCAGATCGGCAGCATCGGACCCTTCGTACACGAGCACGGTTCGCTCGCACCTCCTTTAGACGCCGACCGACGGCTGACCCACTGACCCAGTTTCGGCCGCTACCTGCGAGCGGGTGACGTAATCCGTTCATCACCCGCGTGTACGCGCCTCTCACCTGTCTAACGAGGCGCTTAAAACTGCTCAGCTTTCGTGCTTAATCTGAAAATCCAAATTTCGCTAATCCAATTTTAATGCATGCTACATTTTCCATACATCTACCTCTCTCTCTGATAATTAATTTTGAAAGCAATCTGCACCAACTTTCTTTCGCGAAAATTGTATTTAATTACCTTTAAAATTAATTTTCATGGCAAATTTAAAATACGAGGTTTTGGTTCGTATGAATTCTTAATTATAATATTAATGTGGTTCTTCAAACACGAAACATCAATTCTAGTTTTCTGTAAATTTTAGATTTTGATAAATTTTGAATTTTATTACATTTTAATTTCTTTACATTTCATCAATTTAATTAAATTCAATTAAAATCGCATTAACATGACGCGCGATCCCCAATCAGTGACCTCTAATCTCGGACGCATTACGCTCGCGTCTCGGCTCTCTCCCGGATTCCGACCCGCGGCTTCTTCTTTGATCCCCTGTCTCGCGCTCGCTCTTCACAGCATCCCGAGCTCGATCTTTCCTTCTCACTGTATCTGCCGGGCAGTGGGTCGAGACCGGCCGGCCTGAACCTTCCTCTCGCTGGCCGACTCTCGGCGAACCGCGACCCTTCTTACTCTTCCCCTATGGTTCTCTGATTGCATCCGCACTATACGTAGCGTTCCGCTTACGGTGCCCTTACACACATGTAGTATAGAATTGAATGAACTGAATGAATAGATGAATGCATGTGACAAACGACACGAGCGTTCTGAGCGCTACCGCGTGCTCTCGCATGAGCATTCCTTCGTTCGAAAAATTTTTCGCGTCTTCTCCCACGCCCGGAATTCCCCCATCAAGAGATTTAGCTCACCCAAATGTGTGAAGCGGTCGCTGGTGTCCAGGCGGCTCGGGCTCTCCTCTCTCTCGCATTCATGCGAGCACTCCTTCGTTTTCGCGACCTCTCCCAGGCTGAGATCCGCCCATCGAGAGGCTTAGCTCGTCCAAATGTGTGTTGCTGCCTCTGGTGACCAAGCGGCTCAGCTCAATCCTACACATCTCCTGTGGAAACATACGGGTAGCGAAAAATGATTCTGCAAGGATAATGCACAGTTCCGGCGGTGTGTACACACAGCGGCTGTAGAGTGTCCACCAACGCACTCTATACCTTCTGTGGTTAAATGAAATCACCGTCGGTCAAAATAGCCTGCGTTATAAGCGGAGGTGCGCTGGGGCTTACCCGCGACGTTCTTGGACGACTGAACGCCTTTAGGTCGTCCGAGTCGGGCGATGTGTAAGCATCATCCTGGCTACACAGAATGCTCTCCGTTAAAGCCCTCTGGGGTTGCCGGAGGTATCTGTGACCGATACCGAGCAAGTTTTTAGTGGGTATTGGGGTACTGTTACGATCCAACTCAGGGAAACTTGTTTTGGTATGTACCTTTCAGTCCCACACTGCCCGAGACCCCTCCTAACCCGACGGGTTCCTCGCTTACGTAAATGTATTTTCTTGCTGTCAAAATATAAAAAAAAGGTTAGGTTAGGTTAGGTTAGGTCCACGGACCTGGCCAAGTGTACTGGCTGGGCGGGGAGGTGATACCCCGACGTGGCGCGTCCCCATGTGGCGGATAGGGGAATGCTCGCCATGCACTTTTCGGAGTGCATGGAGGGTAGGAGTGAAATTAAATAGCTCCCGCGGACCAAACACCAAGGGAAGGAAACCCCATCAAAACCTCCTCTGTGACTGGGGGATAGAATACAGACACGGCAACCCCTGCCTGTCGTACAAGGCGTCTGAAAGGGGGGCGCTTGCTGCTGTCGAAGTAGCCTCGCAGATGACCCGGGGCGATGCCGGTGGGATCTACGGATCCTGGCAGGGCCTCCATTGCCGATAAGGCCTGGGTCGGAGAGGTGAAAAGGTGGCTGCAGCGTCGTTGAGTTCTCCAGGGACCAGGCTGCGTGGCGGTCTGGTGCGGGTAGCGAACCCGGAGTGCCCAAGCAATTACACCGTAACCCAGTGGTCACGTCTCGCTGGAACGGGGGGCTTGCCTTCATTGGCTGGCCCGCGAGGATGACAACCTCTATAAAAAATCCCTAGCCCCAAGCTGCGGTGCGTGGTGAGGAGGGCGTGCCCGGAGTAAGCGCCGGGCATGGCTGATGGGTGCATCAGTCCCTAGCGGCCATCCCCGGGGTACCTGGCGACCCCCCGGGTGTACTTAGCCTTACCCGGGTAAGGCGGCTTTGCCCGGGTGGACCCACGGACCGACCCACTCGTGGGAACATTATGGAAGACGTTAAAGAAAACATAAAAAGAATTGAATGGGATGTTACTATGACGGAAGCGGCTACGCACACGGATACGGATAGAGAGCAGGCGGTGCAGGTTAGCACCGAGGGTAACGCGAATTTGTTCGCCGCACCCCGCCCCCAGAGGGCGAAAAGGGGAGGCTCGCACTCCCGTGGAAGAAAGAGGTCCTCGGCATCGGGGAGGGTATCTTCTGCCCGCACTGACAGCGGGGATGATTCTGATGAGTCGTACGCGTCCGCTACCTCGCTGGACAGATCGTCGAGGAGAGGAAGGCCGTCGACCGCCGTCAACTATGCTGGCCTCATGTCGGATGAGGAGGGGGTGCTGGACCGCTCTCTCCCTCCACCCGCCCCAAGTAAGAGCAGCATTCCCCAGCCGGAGCAGGAGCAGCTCGAGTTGGAGCTCCGCTACGAGCCTATGACGGCTCTGGCAGCGCAGACACTCGAGCTGACTGCGGATGTGGAGAGGGTTGCCTCCGTGTCCAAAGGGCTCAAAGGGACCTTTCAGAGGTCCTTCCGGCTGGCTGCCCGGCGTATAAGGGCCATCAACGTGGAGATGGCCAAGAGAACGGCGCCGGACAGCGGAGAGGAGGAGTTGGCACGATTGAGGCTTCAGCTCCGCCAGCGAGAGGAGCAGATCAGCAAACAGGGTGAGCAGCTGCTGGCGGAGGTGCGGGGTCGCCTGCTGGCGGTTGAGGCCCCCATCTTCGTGGCCCCCGCCCACGCCGAAAAGGCGGCTAGACCGGCCTCCCCCCGGGCGGAGCAGGGAGGAATCAAGAAGAGGAGGCCGGAACAGGAGGTGGCTATGCCTGACCCAGTGGCTGGTCCCTCCTGGATGGAGGTGGCGTCGCCCGCCCCCATCCGTGCCAAGAGGGCTGCCCCTGCTCCATCCAAGGCTGTGCCCAGGATTTCCCGGGTGGTGGCGATCGACCCCGAAGGGGGGGACATCAGGGTGTGCCTTGCTGCCCTCATGCAGCAGGTCTCCTCCCTCAGGGCAGAGTTTATGGGGGCTCTGCAGTCCGGAGGGGGCAAGGAAGTCCCGCCCATCAAGAAGAAGGGGGAAGTGGCTGCGAGTGCTAAGGTCACCCCCCGGTCCTGTACAACCACCGGCAAGGGCCAGCAGGTGGGGAGAGGCCAGCCTCCCCAGGTGAAAAGGGAGTCCACCCTGGAGGCGAGGATGCGGGGCATCCAGGAGGAGGCCCGCCTTGTCTCTCAGGGGGATAGTTGGGCCATAGTGGTCGGCCGCAAGGCCAATAGGGCCCAGGAGAAGAAGAAGGAGGGGCCACCACCGACACCCGGTGGCTCAGCGCTGCGAGGGACGCAGCAGAGTGCGAGGCCCCCCCCCCAAGAAACCAGCTGCCTCAGTCCCCGCACCGAAGAGGAAGGTAACCAGGCCGCCTAAAACAGCGGCCGTCACCTTGACTTTGGCCCCAGAGGCCAAGGTGACGCCGAGGTGATGGCCACCGCCCGGGAAAGGGTCGATCTCCGGACCATTGGAATAACGGAGATTCGACCCCGCCGGGCGGTTACTGGCGGCCTGGTACTCGAAATACCGGGCGAGGAGCGCACCGAGAGGGCGGCTGCGCTAGCCGGTCGCCTTCAGGAGGTGTTCGAGGGCACCGAGGTCCGGGTGTCTCGCCCCATGAAAATGGGCGAGATGAGGATTTCGGGCCTCGATGACTCGGTGACCCCAGTGGAGGTTGCGGCAGCCTTGGCCGCTGTGGGGGGTTGTGCCCCAGCCGATCTAAAGGTCGGGAAGATCAGAATCTCCCCGGCGCGGCTAGGCACTGTCTGGGCCAAATGCCCCCTGACGGCGCTTAAAAATATAGCCGCCTCCGGGAGGATCCTGGTTGGCTGGTCGTCAGCCAGGGTCGAGGCGCTGCCGGCGCGGCCTTTGCAGTGTTTTCGCTGCCTCGAAAAAGGCCATGTGAGGCAGCGGTGCACGTGCGTGGTGGATCGGTCCGATCGCTGCTATGTTTGCGGCCAGTCGGACCATAAGGCCGCCACATGCAGCGCCTCCCCACGGTGCCCCTTGTGCACCGACTTGGGGCGAAGTCGTGCGCCTCCAAGTCCCGGAGGCCCAATAAGGAGAAGGGCGCCGTCCAGGGGGGACTAGCACCCCACCAACAGGCGCAGCAGCAGCCAACTAAGGCTGCTGCGCCTAAGAAGAAGAGGGGTGGCAGGTCCGCCACCCCAAAAGGAGGTAAGGCCGTGGAGGCGGCCTCTCCCTCCAAAAAGCAATGAGGCCCAAAGGGCCCATAATACAGGGCAACCTGAACCACTCGGCCAGGGCGCAAGATCTTCTTCTGCATCACCCGGCCGAGTGGAAAATAGCGCTGGCTGTGGCCGCGGAGCCGTATCGAGTCCCGAACAGACACGACTGGTTCGGGGATGACGGCGGCTCCGTGGCAGTGATTGGCACCGCCTTTGCCCCGCCCCCTACGCTAATAGAACGGGGGCGGGGGTTTGTGGCGGTGCTCTGGTGCGATACCGCGGTGGTGGGCGTCTACTGCCCGCCCAGTTGGTCGCTCGCGGCGTTCGAAGAGTGTTTAGGTCGGGTGGGAGATGTAGTCTCCTGTTGCTACCCCCGACCGGCACTCGTCCTCGGGGATTTCAACTCCCATGCCCAATCGTGGGGGTCCCCGAGGACTGACGCGAGGGGTGAGGCGGTACTCGAGTGGGCGGCGGAATTCGAGCTCCGGCTGCTGAACCGGGGCTCGGTCAGCACCTGCGTGCGCGCTCGGGGGGAGTCGATAGTTGACCTATCGTTCGCGACTCCCTCGGCTGCACGCATGGTGCAGAGTTGGAGGGTGGTGGAGGAGGCGGAGACGCTTAGCGATCATCGCTACATCCGCCTCGGATTCTCCACCCCCGAACGTCGCCCGCCGAGCGGCCCACCGCCGCTGAGATGGGCGCTGAAGAGGCTAGACAGGGACGCGCTGATGGCCGCAGCCCTCGCTATGACCTGGCCGGAGCAACCGGTCGGTCCAGTCGCGGATTTAGGGGAGGAGGTAAAATGGTTCCGGGGCACGATGAAGGCGATCTGTGACGTCGCCATGCCCCGAGCCAAATGCCTCCCCAGACGGGCCGCCTACTGGTGGTCGGGCGAAATCGCCGACATTCGGCTGAACTGCAACGTCGCCCGACGTTAGTGGCAAAGGGCCCGTCGGAGAAGGAACCGCGACCCAGCGGGGGAGGAAGAGCTGTACGGGTGCTACCGTGTATTAGTGGTAGCTCTGCAGCTGGCCATCAGGGAGGCCAAGTCCCGGGCATAGCGGGAGCTCCTCGGCTCTTTTGATGCCGATCCGTGGGGGCGCCCTTATATGTGGGCAATGGGCAAACTAAAGCCCTGGGCGCCCCCCGTGACGGAGAGCCTAGACCCCCAGTTCTTGGGCCAGGTGGTGGACACGTTGTTTCCTCGTGACGACGGTGCCACCCCTGGCCCCCGCCGGTCCAAGTGGAATGGACCGACGACATGGGGGTCACAGAGGGGGAGCTGGCCGAGGCCGTTAGGCGCATGGGGGCACGGAACACCACTCCGGGCCCCGACGGCGTCCCCGGCCGGGCCTGGGTATTGGCCCTGCGCGTCCTTGGACCGCGATTGAGACGCCTCTTCAGCGCCTGTCTTAAGGAGGGTGTATTTCCCTCCGCATGGAAGGTTGGACGACTGGTCCTGCTAAGAAAGGAAGGACGGCCCGCGGAGAGTCCCTCCGCGTACCGGCCCATAGTTTTGCTCGACGAGATCGGGAAGCTTTTAGAAAGCGTTATAGCTGACCGCCTCGCCGAGCACCTATTCCGGATAGGCCCTGATCTGGCCGGGTCGCAGTACGGTTTTAGACGGGGGCGCAGCACCATCGATGCGATCGACTCGCTACGCTCCCAATGCGACTCGGCCACGTCCCGGGGTGGGGTAGCGTTGGGCGTTTCACTCGACATAGTGAACGCCTTTAACACCCTGCCCCATGGGGTGATAATGGGGGCACTCGCTGAACATGAAGTGCCCCCAGTACTGAGAAGGATGATCGGGGACTACCTACGGGATAGATTCGGCAGAGAGCCGACCCCGACTCCGCCCGTAGGAGACGGCGCCGTCGGGGGATGCCCCTCGACGGCACAGTGAGCTGAGGAGGACGGGGCGGTGGGCCTTAATAATCCTGCCCACCGCCCCTAACAAGATTAGAGGGGGAGGCTTCGGCTTCCCCCCCAAAGTAGATGTAGTGGGGGGAGGCTTCGGCCTCCCCCAGGGTGATAAGTTGGCGGGGAGTTTTGGCTCCTCCCCAAGGCAGATGTAGTGGGGGGAGGCTCCGGCCTCCCCCAGGGGGATTGGATGGGGGAGGGACTTGCCCTCTCCCCCCATCACAGATCTAGCGGCTCCCATTTGGAGTCGCTGGGCCGCAGGACTGGGGCCCCGGTCGCCATTGCACGCGGCCCGAGGAGTGGCCGGCGTCGGGTGTGGCCCCTGACGTTGGTGGAGCAGGCACTTAGGGGGAGGGTCAAAGGTTAGATCCTCCCCCGAGATGAGGCGCTATGCGCCAAGGGTGGGGGGTCCCGGTGTTGTTCGTTAGAGGTCCCGGGGCCCTTACCACAGCCCTGTGCAGGTCACCGTGGTGGTTTTAGCCGGTAAAAATCCGGCACTACCCCCGGCTCCTCCCCAGGGGGGCTGGGGGCGTCTTTCGAAGATTTCCTCCACGTAAAAAAAAAAAAGGTTAAGTTAGGTTAGGTTAGGTTAGGTTCCACGGACCTGATTCTTCTTTTATTTGTTTTATATCACAGTATATTGTGCTGGTTATTTTGCTTACACATTACACTTTACAGTTTACACTTTACACTTTCTTTATTTTCTTGATTTCCTAATTTATAATTTATAATTTCACAATCTTTTCAACTGTTGCCTTCCTTTAATATTCATTCATTATTTATTGTTTATTTATTTATTTTTATTTTGATTGATCAAGGCCAGTAGATTTGATTTATTGTTCTTTCTGTGATGATGAATGGTTTTGTCTGTGCAAATGTCTATTCATAATTTATTCACAATTGATTGATAGTGGTTTGAATGTTTCATATCAGACTTACTTGTTCGATTGTAGTGTTTAATTTAGCTACGCTCTTTATATTTGATTTGATTTTGTTGTTTTATTTATTCTATCTTGATACCTCATATGGTGATCAGTTTCTACTTTCTACTTTCTAGTTTCTATTTGAACTACGCAGTTAATGATGATTTGTTTTGTCGCTTTAGTTATTATCTTGATGTGTCATCCAATATTCGGTTCTTCTTGCATTTGCAGTGACATGATCATTTATTATTTATCATTTATAATCTGACTTATAATCTACTTTGATTAAGAAATAGGGTAATTGGGATGATAATCTTTACGGTTATGGTATACGTTTAGTACAATTTCTGTATTTTGTATTCTATTTTATTACATTACATTTCATATTCTTTACATTATATTTCTTTCTTTACATTATATTGATTTTCTTCACATTACATTACTCTACATTACATTACATTGCATTGCACTGCTTTACATTACATTACATTGCATTACACTGTTTTACGTTACATTACATTATTTTACATTATGTTGCTGGTTACGGCCTTCAATTTATAATATATGTCTTATTATTTACCTCATTCTTCTTTAATATCTTTAATTGACTACTTTACTGTTCTGTCGCTCATTCTTTCATTCTCTCATTTGTTCTTCACTCTGAATTGAATTGAATTAAAGTAATTGATGTGATGTAGCTTATTTTGATCTTCATGATGGTACGGAGTGTCGTGGATGGTATTAATATGTTTAATGTACTTATGTATGGTTTCCTCCATTCGGTTTATATTTTTATACTTTATCTGTGCCACGCCATCACTGTTTATCGCTATTTTATTTTATTTCATTATCGCCTTCTTGATTTCTTGATTCTTGATTTGTTGCCTGTACGTCCTTGATATTCCTTGGACATTTTCATATTATTCTCATTCTTCTTTAATATTCTTTAATTCAACTCATGCACGACGTCTCTCTCTGGTAATTGTAAGGTTCTTTCTGATGATGTGACGGTGTGCTGTTCCTGTAAAATTAATATCCATGTCATCAGGATGGGCTATTCCTGCCATTTTATAGTATGTTATTATCTTACCCTGTTTCCCTTCTTTTCTTCCCTTTTTCATTTTCAGTTGCAATTCAGCTCTCTTAACTGCTAATTTGCTTCTTTTAACAAGTCCTCGCATACTGGTTTGACACTTGGTGGCTCTGACACTTTAGGGTTATGTTTCTGTAAATAATTTGTCATCCGTCATCTCATCTCTGAATTTGACTTTTCTATGGCCTATTCTACTTTACGTTTATTTTATTTCATTATTTTTCTTATTGCTTTGTATTTGTATTTTATCTGTATTTTATTTTAAATTTAGTTATTTGGATGATTCAACCTTCTTGGTGGGCCTGCATAATTCATGTACTTATAATTATGGTTTGATCGATTATAAGTATTGTCTTATATATTTCATTTATCTTACACATTTATTTGTTAATTTTCATTCCTCCTCGACCTTGTACATCCTTGTCAAGGCTTTCGAGGTTCCGAGGAATTCTCATGCAAGGATGTGCAGGGAAGAGTTTGAGGCGAATTCAATTCTTTCTAAACGGCACGGCAGTATAATGTTTAAATTTTGCGATTTTCTTGATCGCGTTGTTATATTATTTATTTATTTATTCATTATGTCATGCATTATGCTGGGCTCACATCCGATTCCTTCCCTGTTAATTGATCTAATCTTATTTTGATTTGATTTATTTTATTTTATTTCTTATTTTATCCCGTAAATTAGTATTAGTTAATACTATTTAATTGTGTGCTTGATTGGTTGTATGAGATTTGCTTGATTACATGCGTCGTTACATGCGCTGTTTGATTTTTATTTTTATTCTGATCTTGATTTTTGATTTTCATTTTCATTTTGATTTATTTAGTTAAGTGTCTTATGTTATTTGTTTTATTTGGCTTATTTATTTATTCGGCCTCTCTTCCCTTGGCGGTTGTTTTCCTTTATTTTCGGTACTTTTGCACAATTTGTTTTCTGCACCGCGATAATGTGCTAGAGCAGTGTGTCCTGCACTCCGCGCAGTCTGCGGGTTTTATACGGGTTGATTTATTTCATAATTGTTATTAATCTAGCTTTATGGTTGGTTCACTTTCTTTTATAGTTCGTATTCATATTTATGTTTATATTTATATTCGTATGCATATTAATATTTATATTTATATATTTTATTTCAGTTTATTCACAAACATAAATGATTTATATAATAAATGATAATCGTAGCTTTGACTTACTTATTAATAAATTTTTCTTGACTTTGCCCCGTCTCGAAGTTTTATTTGTTACCTCTTACTTTCAGTATAATTACCTTTACCTTCGCGAATAGTGTTGTATATCAGACTTATCTTTGATGATAGGTTTGATGGTAAGTATGGATTCCTAGGATTGCGCGGCTGTACGATGGATGGTTCTGCGGACGGTAACTGTGTTGTAACGGGTAACTGGCGCGCGGTAGGTAACTGCTGCGCGGCAGATAATTGGTCTGTGGATAACCGTCACGAAGCGAACGGCCGAGTATTATATGGTAAATGGAATAATTACGGTTGGTAATATCTCTGGTGCTGCGGTTGGTTACCGACTAGGGATAGCTTTTACGGCTTATCTTCGGGCAGTATTGCGT